>NC_055987.1:114739666-115043832 GCF_018446385.1 Zingiber officinale
AAGAGGGACAGACGGGAAGGTAGAAACCTTCAAAGTAAGGCTTGTTGTGAAAGGGTACACTCAGAAAGAGGGAATAGATTATGAAGAGGTCTTTTCACCGGTAGCTATGCTTAAGTCTATCCGGATACTCTTATCCATTGTCGCTCATATGGATTATGAGATTTGGCAAATGGATGTCAAGACAGCTTTCCTTAACGGAAGTCTTGAAGAAAACATCCATATGAAGCAACCAGAAGAGTTCATTGAGAAATGCAAAGAGCATCTAGTATGCAAGCTCAATCGGTCCATTTATAGACTGAAGCAAGCTTCAAGATCTTGGAACATCTGATTTAACGAAGTAATCTAGTCATATGGATTTATTCAGTGTCCGACTGAGTCTTGTGTATACAAGAAGTGTAACGGAAACGTGGTGGTATTTCTTGTACTATACGTAGATGATATTTTGTTAATTGGCAACAATGTCAAAGTGTTATCGGACGTAAGGGTATGGTTATTGTAAAATACTGAAAATAGGCGAATATTAATAAGGGAATTTTTCAAAATTTTTAGAAATTTTTCGAGAATTTTTCGGAGCTCGTATGAACGAGTTAACGGGGACAAAAATGGGGCCGGAAAAGCCTGTTTAGGCTACCCATTTAAGCGAGGAAATGCTTATATTCTTAATTCTTTTTCTATTTCCTTTTCTTTAGTTTTTATTTTTTCTTTTCCTCGTTGAAATCTCGCGCCTGAGTTCTCCCCCGCGTGCCCTAGCCTCCCTCCTCGCACCCGAGCCATCCCGACGCCGCCTTCCTTCCTCCTCCTTGCCCTAACCGCCGGCGGCGGTTACTCCTCGAGCGTACAACCCCTCCGCCGAGTCCTCCTCTTCATCTTCTCCTCTTATCTGTGAAGTCGAGCCCTCCCGCCTAGCGCCGATCGCCTCTGTGCCTAGCGTCACCGCTGACGTCGCCTCCGGATTTTTCCCCTCCCTTCCTCTGGTCCGGCGAGACACCGCCGGCCTTCCTTCTACCGACGCCGCCGTCTTCGACCCTAGAGCCGACCTCTCCTCTACCCGCCGCCGCTGTGCCCTAGCCGGAAGCCGATGACCACGGTTCCATCTCTCTCCGGCGGCCATTTTGTTGCTGTCCTTGCTATGCACTAGCGCCGGCAGCCGACCATAGTGCCCTAGCCTTCCTTCTGCCGCAGCCGCCACAGGGAGCAGTGACGCCGCCTTTCCTCTTCTTCCTGTCCAAGCGCCGGTGACATGCGAGCACAACCGAGCAAAGCCTTCACATTTCTCTAGCGCCATCCTCCTTCCCTCTGTGCTGCCGAGCCGACTCTCACAGCCTACTTTCGTGCCCTAGTTGGGTGTACTGTCGCCGCTGCTCCTCTGCACAGTGCCGTCGTCGTTCGCCCTATTGCCGGCCAGCCGAACCCTAGATCGTTGCTTGCTCACCTGGGCCCTAGTTTCCTACTGCTGAAGCCTCTAACCCATGCCCTAGCAGTGAAGTCACTTGTTCTAATTCCAGTAGCAACCATCTCTTGTAGTTGGATCATGTGCTAATTGTTTTTGGATTCTGGCAGCAAGGTTTTCAGCTGTGTCAATTGGAAATTCTTCGACCTTGGATTTAAAAGTGATACATCCAGATTTAGGTGAGTTTAGAGGTGATTCCATTCTACATTGAATTTCATTAATAGTAATGGATAGTACTAGTTGATTAGTTGATATTAGATTGATAAATGTATTTGTTGTATTCTATTTGGATAAGTTAATTGATGATCCAATTGAGGTTTATAAATTGGGTTTGTATTTAAGTTAGATTTCAGGGATTCGATTTAGCTAATTAATTTGTATATAATTAGCTAAACCTGTATGTCGTGTTAATACAGGACTTTGACGCGAGACGAGTATCTCGGAGTCGGAATTGGACCTTTCTTTTGTCGGAGGCGGGTACTTTTGACTTATTGTCTTTGATATGCATAGTAATGAAATTAACAAGTTGCATTAATTATGTTCCTCATTTGTTTCGATTAATCACTACCCGATTACCTGTTACCTGCTTGATTGATTGTTTGTTTTGTATTTCGTGTTGTTATGTACCTGATTACACATGCTCATAGGGGTACTGATATAACCATGCTTCACCATGTTTCAGGACCTAGGTTTAATACCTTATTTGATCAGTGTACTTTGATATGATTTATTTACTATGGTACACATCATTATATGTCCATAGATTAGTGTAGTATATTACCATGCTTAGTGTCATGCACCATTCGCATGATTGCATGCTGTGTGATAGATTGCTCCATTATTGTCGAGCACATCGCCAGTTTCATCACTGTTCGGTGCTCCGTTGTTGACGCTCATGGGTAGCGTGACGCAGCGTGATAGCACGTCAGTTTGCTCTTCCGGTGCTCCGTTGGCCCGCTCAGGGGTAGTGTGACGCAGCGTGTAGCACGTTAGAGATCCCTCCCCATCATAGTGTACCGGGAGATGAGAGCACTGAGCTCCCCCATTTACAATTTGGGGTAGGAGTATGTATGTACTCCGATAGCATCCCGTTCTCTCGGTCACTCATCAGGAGTAGTGATGCGGAGTGCACGGTTGTCACAGCCCTACCCACTCGGTCCCACTTTTGTTGTGAGTTGGCTGACTGGCGTCAGGGGTGACCATGACATTGGCATCATATGCATGATGCATTTATTGCTTGTGTTTGTGTTTGCTGCATTTATATGCTGCATATTGTTTGGATACCTATGTTTGACATGCATACAGGTCTTTTATACCTTTCGGACTGTTTGTCCTTATACCCAGGTCCTGGTTAGTACAATTTCTCTCCTGTTTACTTTGGTTTGCATTTACCTTTATTTTTATCAGGAGACTGTACGCATGATTAGTGCTAGGTGTTATTTCCTTACTTTGCATATCAATTGTACCTGCTGAGTGTTGGACTCACCCCGCCTCCATTGTTGTTATATTTCAGGATGATGCTGTCAGGAGAGAGTTCTAGTTGCTGGTCCCCTGAAGACCCTGAAAACTTATGGATCTTTTGGTTTTGTTTTGCTTCTTATTTGACCATGTTTACACTTAGTTTCGTTTGATACCTGGATATTGTATGGATTGTCCTTGTTGATGGATTTTTATTCGATATGTTTTACTACATGCCTGCTTAGGTGGCAGAAGAGGTAAGTTGGTTTTATTGTCGGTTTTGAGCTTTACGAGTGTAGTGGAGTAGGAATATGTTTTGAGCTTTACGAGTGTAGTTGAGTAGGGTTGTTTTCGAGTCATCTTATTACTGCTATATTTGTCTATTATTAAACTGCATGGTAATTGGTTTATTTACATGTTATTATTCCAGCCGCATGTGGCTGAGGTATATAGTGATTGTAGAAAGTTTCAGATTGTCCGCCGTACAGGGGAGGTGCTGCCGAAATTTCTTCGGACAAGGACTCCTCCGGGGCGTGACAGTTATCCAAACAATTTGATATGAAGGACTTAGGAGAATGTGCACACATTCTTGGGATCCAAGTCATAAGGGATCGCAAGAAACGGATGTTGTGCCTATCTCAAGCTTCATATATAGATACAATCCTTGCTTGTTTTAGCATGCAGAACTCCAAGAAAGGTTTCTTACCTTTTAGGCATGGAGTAGCTTTATCTAAAGAGATGTCCCCGAAGACATCAAAGGAGATAGAGGACATGAAGACAGCTCCTTATGCTTCAGCTGTGGGAAGCCTAATGTATGCAATGCTGTGTACGAGACTGGATATCTACTTTGCCATAGGTATGGTTAGCAGATATCAAAGTAACCCTAGACAAGGACATTAGACTGCTGTAAAGCATATATTAAAGTACCTGAGAAGGACCAGAGATTATATGCTAGTTTACCAAGCAGACGATTTGCTTCCTGTGGGTTACACGGATTCAGACTTCCAATCAGATAGGGACAATATTAAGTATACATCAGGCTATGTGTTTACCTTAGGAGGTGGAGCCATTGCATAGAGGAGTGTTAAGCAGAAATACGTTTCAGACTCAACTATGGAAGCTGAGTATGTGGTAGCCTCTGAGGCAGCCAAAGAAGTTGTATGGCTCAGAAACTTCCTAATGGACTTAGATGTGATTCCTGGTTTGCCCAAAATCATCACAATTTATTGTAATAATAGTGGTGCAGTTGCAAACTCGAAAGAACCACGAGCCCATAAGGCAAGTAAACATATAGAGCGCAAGTACCACCTGATACGAGATATCGTCAAGCGAGGAGAAGTTGTCGTCGCCAAGATTGCATCAGCGGATAACCTGGTAGATCCTTTCACTAAGACCCTTCTGGCAAAAGATTTTGATCGGCATGTGGAGGGGATGAGAATCATATGTATGGCAGCAAATATGGTAGCTTAGTCTTTTAGTATAAGTGGGAGATTGTTAGAGTGTATACTAAAAGTCTAACTTTTGTAAACATTTATTTTAAAATAAAGAATCATTTTTGGTCAAAAATATCTACATTTATGTTAAGTGGAGTTATTAAATTAATTTATATCGTAGATAACATGGTGTGTGGTGTCACACACAGAAGATCATGTTATCAGTTCTTTATAAATTATAAACAGTTGCTCATGACTAAGATGGAAAGGAACAAACAATTGTAATAGTCGTAGTGTAATTAGGTATTAGTGTATCTTGACTAATAAATTACACTAGTACACTCTAAGTGTATTGAGTATGACCAATTAAGGCAAGTTCTTTTTATACTGACTTAATAAAAGAACAAGTCCTTAGTTATTATGGAAGTGTATGCTCTTAATCCTAATATAATAACAAGCACATATATTTACTATTTATTTCTTTGACTTATCAAAGGGTGAGATTTAGCTCAATAAATCAATAGACCCGATAAGTTGGGAAATGATATTACTTATAGTGTGTGTTGTTGATTATAGAAGGAAATTGTGTCCTAGTTATCTAGTTTGAGAATGTCCCCTAGAGGAGCTCATAAAGATTGTCATGTTAAACCCTGCAGGTGGACTTAGTCCGACATGACAATAAAGTTGAGTGGTACTACTCTCGGATCTAGATATTAATTAAATGAGTTGTCAGTAACTCATTAAATTAATGGACATTCGATATCTTAAACACAGGGAGACTAACACATTCATGATAAGAAGGAGCCCATAATGTAATTTGAGATTGGTGCAGTAGTGCAATAATAACTCTCTAGTGGAATGGGTTATTATTGATGAACTTGAGTTGTGTGTTCGGGGCGAACACGGGATACTCTAGCTCATCGGGTGGCCAAAACCAATTTCTCCTCTAGGTCCCTATCATAGCCTCATTAGTGCCTCAAATCCATTCATGAAAAGCTCATCTTAGTGTCCAAGAAGGGGCCGACCCATGGCTTGGTGACCAAGCCAAAGGGGCCGGCCATAATCTCCTTAAGGTGGCCGACCACAAGCAATTTGAAGGGTGCCGACCACATAATTCAAATCATGAGGGTGTTTTGAATTTTTAAAATCTTCTCTTTGTAGATATCTACAAGTTTTAAAAGAGAAATTTTAAAATTTAAAACTTTCCTTATTTGAATTAGGCCACATGGTTTAAAAGAGAGTTTTAAAAGTTTTTAAAGCTTTCCTTATTTAACCATCCTCATGGTTTTTTTAAAAGAGAGTTGTAAATTTAAAATTTTCCTTTTTTGTAATCATGTTAAAAAAGGAACTTTTAGAAGAGAAGTTTTAAATTTTAAAACTTGGTTTTAATTTTTAAAACTTGGTTTTAATTTTTAAAACTTGGTTTTAATTTTTAAAACTTGGTTTTAATTTTTAAAACTTGGTTTTAATTTTTAAACTTTTCTTTTTTAACATCCACTTTAGGAAATTAAAAGAGAGCTTGTAAAATTTTATAAGAGCTTTCCTTCTTTGCTTATAAAATTTTTACAAGTTTATTTTTTCTTCTTTTAAGGGGTCGGCCACCCTTCCTTGGTGCCCAAGCAAGGGGCCAGCCAATCAATCAATTAAAAGGAGAATAAGGAAAATTAAAAGGGAAAAGGAAAAACAAGAGGAAGATTTTAATTTTTGTAAAAAATTTTCCTTATTTGTCTTGGGCAAGTAATATAAAAGAAGGGGAGGAGAGGCCTCATGAGACATCAATTCTTATTCTCTTGTTGGTGATCTCTCTTGTGGCCGACCCTCTCTCCCTTCCCATTCCCTTTGCTCTCTTTGGTTCCTTGGTGGTGGTGGTGGTCGAATACTAGAAGGAGGAGGAGCTTTTGGGTGGTGTTCATCTTGGAGGATCGTCACTCACACAACGTCCAAGAGGAGGCGAAGAATACGACAGAAGATCTCGAGGTTATTAACATACAAAGAAAGGTATAACTAGTAATTATTTTCTGCATCATGCTAGTTTTTCTTTGTATGAATTCCAAACACAAGAGGCATTAGATTCTAGTTTTTCGAATTTATAATTCGAGTTTGTGTTTTTTTATTTTTCAAATTTGTGATTCGATTATTCCTTTTGGTTAAACTTAATGTTATTTTAGGAAATTAAATATTAAATTTCCTTAAAAGGCTTTGTCTAGGCGGTGGTGGATGATCTCATACCCAAGAAGGACTAGTGCCTCGCCATGTAGTCCTGGAAGCCAATTTTGGAAATTAATATTTAATTGAATTTATAACATAGGTAGATTTAGATCAATAGTGTTAAGTTCTGCTTACGATCCAAGTCTCAGCCATTAAGAACAGATAAGTTAAATTTGGAATCAATAATGTAAAGTTCCGTATGCGATTCCTAATTTAACTTCTAAAGAACACAATAGGTTATTAGGAAAGGTTCGACACTTGTACAAAATTTTTGTACAATGGAACCAGTACAATCTTCCTAGGACTAACCAACAGTTCTAATATTTGTGTTGTAGGTTATTTGGACTAACATTTTTTTGCAGGATAAAGAAGAAAATTTACCTTAGATGAATAGTGTCTGAAGGTGCCTTCAAGCAGTGAAGGCACCTTTGTACTATTCATAGATGGCACATTCCATGGCTATGGAAGGCACTTTACTATTGTTCATCGAAGCCATGGAAGGCGCCTTAGTACTATTCATCGAAGGCGCCTTCCATGGCTATGGAAGGCACTTTACTATTGTTCATCGAAGCCATGGAAGGCGCCTTAGTACTATTCATCGAAGGCGCCTTCCATGGCTATGGAAGGTACCTTCCGTAGGATAAATTTTGGACGCAGTCGTGGATAAGCACCGGGATGTTCGGGATCAAGTTTAACCCATTGGAGGCACCTTCAACAGCTATGGAAGGTGCCTTCCATGCCTTATATAAGACAGTCTCGAGAAGTCATTCATACAACACTGATATATGAGTTACTGCACATCTGTTTAAGCATCCGACTGCTCCTGGTTTCTACTACAACTCTACGACAAAGCTGTTGTGCTCGATGATTGCTCCGAGGAGTTCTAATCACGCCCGATAGACCGACATCAACACAAGTGCTCCTATTTCAATCCTTAAGTGTTAGCAACGTTTTTTAATTACTATAAAAGGATAAGTGTAGTGTGTTGCACTTGCCCTAATCTTTCTTTTACTCGATTCTCTCTTCTGGAGATACCGGAAGAGGTTTATAGTGAATTACCCATCGATAGGTCCGCGGGACTTGGGTCTTGAGTAGGAGTCGCTGAAAGATTCGAACTAAGTAAAAAATCGCTCGTATTTTCTAGTGTTTTCCTTGTCTTCTTATTTACTTTCCGCTATGTACACTTTGATTTTAAAATGAGAAAACAAGTTTTTAAAAACCACATGATTCACCCCCCCCCCTTCATGTGTGCGTATAATTCCAACAAATTGTATCAGAGCATATTTTACTCTGAATTGATGTAACCACTAATCAAGCCGGGGGAATCGTTTTTAGACTTCTTTATTTTCCATATTCTATTTGAATTGGTAAAACTTTACCTATTCAAATAATTTTGTCGTTCGATCTTAACTTGAAGTTGGTACAATACCTGTCAAGTTCTTTTATATTTTTTTCTCAGACTCTGCTAATCCAAGACCAAGTCTTAGCACCTTTTTTAAATTTTCTATCTACAGCTGTGAAATGACCCAAAATGAAGGATGCAACACCATTCATCCCCCACGCTTCAATGGGGATGATTTTTTGTATTGGAAGAAGCGGATGAAGGTGTATCTAAAAACGAACTTCGACTAGTGGTTTAGCGTCACCAAAGGATACAAGACACCAATGGACATTGCTGGAATTCCAATGGACCCAAAAAATTAGAATCTAGAAATGAAGAAAAAAACATAAATTGACTTCAAGGCCCTCAACACAATCTAGTGTGGTCTAACAAAAGAAGAGTTGAACCGCGTCGAACCTCACCAAAACACCAAAGAGCTATGAGACAAACTTATAGAATTACATGAGAGGATCAACGACGCAAAGGTAATGAAAAGAGACTTATATCTAAATAAACTATTTAATATAAAAATACAGTGAGGTGAGGCTAGCAGTCAGCTTCACGTGAGGATAAAAGATATCTTCAACGGACTTCACATCATCGACCACGGAGAATTGGGATCTAATCAAGTATGCTCTAAACGTGTTTCCTCGGAATGCACTATGGGCATCCATCGTGGATGCCTATAAAATTTTGAGGATTTTATCAAAATTAAAATTAGATGAACTCTTTTGTGAATTAGAGCTGCACGAACAGACTAACATCAAAACTAAGAAAATCGAAAGAAAAATCCAGGACCAAGTTGGAACCTGAAGTCGAGTCTAACCCAGAGTCAGATGATGAAGAATATCAGTTGAACTTGGTAAGAAAGATGTTCACCAGGAGAAAGAAGAATTTCAGCAAAAAGGACCTGTAAAAGATCAACTCTACCTACAATGCTAACAGCAAGAATGTGACATACTTCGGATGCAACAAGAAAGGTCATTACAAGACTGACTATCAAAATCAGAAGAAGAAGAAGGCCCTCAAAGCAACGTGAGATGAATCGTCTGGAGATGAATCAGATGGTGGAGAACCAAAGCACTCCAACTACCTTGCGTTGATGGCCTACAGATCAGAATCGGAAAGCAAATCGGAAGACGGGTCCGAACCCGAGTCGAGCCACGAGTCCACAGTCGTTTCCGAAGGTTCCAATGAGGTGCGTTTCAATTTAAGCAGAAAGTTTTTTAAAATTATTGCATGTTTAAATAAGAAATTAACTAACTCTGAAAATTCCAAAAATGAACTAATAAAAGAAAATAACAAACTTAATGAACAATTAAAATCAAGTTCAACAACTGAAACCAATTCAAGCTGAAATCCTAACTCAAGTTTCAAAACTTGAGGAGAATAATTTCAGACTAAAAAATAAAATAATTGAACTAAAAGAATTACTACAAAAATTCACAACTAGATCCAAGCACCTCGACATGATACTTAGGTCACAAAGAGCTGTGTATAACAAGTCCGGACTCGGATACAATTCCAACTCAACCAACAAAATCTTTATTTCTTTAGTTAACCAAAATAAAAATCAAATTAAGGCTTGGGTTTCAAAAGCGTACCTAACCACACAAGTAGAACTTAATTAATATTATATACCTAAAGTTAAAATATATTATATAAATCAAATGACTCTCCCTTAAATTCTAAAATTAAATCTTCAAAAATAAATACAAATCAAAGGAAAAACCTTAAGTTAATTAAACCTAACTTAAAAGAATACAACATAAACACAAGCTATAACCGAGTATGCTACAACTATAAAACAAATAGACATAAACCCAAAACTTGAACCCAAATGTTCAATAATTGAGGGGGAGGCTCCAAATTAGTTGGCACCTTCAAAATTATAACTTACCCAGCTAGATAATTAGGATTAACCTAAATAGGGATAAAATTTTAACTTGACTAACAGTACTGGTGAAGTTTTGGATAATAGTAGGTTAGGAAAACTCTGTCTATGCATGTCTAGGAAGATATGACTTCAACCTAGTGCATTTGACTTTGTGGAACTAATTGAAGCCACCCCTTATGAATCTTAACTAGTTAGACCAAGGTTTTTTTACTAAGTTCAGTTGATGAGACTATTTGGAAAACCTCGAAAGCATAGTTACTCTAATGATGTCCAAGTGACTCACCATAACCCAAAAATTTATCTAAAGAATGTCTGTTTGTTGAACCCAAAGCTAAACTTGAATCTAACATAAAGTTAAATCAAACCCTGAAATCAAACTTAATTCATCTCACAAAATCATAGGATTCCCTGATTGAAAACATAGATCGGGTGAGAAAACTAAAAACTTAAAACTAAAATTTAATTTTAAATTAAAATTAAAATTTAAACTTAAAATTAAAAATAAAAATTAAACTTAAAATTAAACCTATTTTTTTAAAAATAAAAAATTTAAACTTAAACTACAATTTTAAAATAATAAAAAATTAAACTTAAACTAAAATTTAAATTAAAATTAAAAATTTACACTTAAACTAAAATTTAAATTAAAATTAAAAATTTAAACTTAAACTAAAATTAAACCTAAAATTTAAAATTTAAAATTTAAAATGAAAATTTTAAAATTTAAAATTTAAAATTTAGCTTAAAAATTAAAATTAAAATTAAAATTAAAACATAATTTAAAAATTAAACTTACACCTAAAAATGAAAATTTAAAATTAAACTAAAATTAAAAATTTAAACTTAAACTAAAATTTAAAAAACTAAGCTTAAAATTAAAAATAAAAAAATTAAACCTAAACTTAAACTAAAATTAAAAAAAATAAACTTAAAAGTAAAAAATTAAAAATTAAACTTAAACTAAAATTTAAATTTAAATTAAAAATTTAAACTAAAATTAAACCTAAAATTAAAAAATTAAACTTAAATTTTAAAATTTAAAATTTAAAATAAACTTAAATTTTAAAATTAAACTTAAAACGTAATTTAAAAATTAAACTTAAACTAAAATTAAACCTAAAATTAAAAATTAAACTAAAAAAAATGCCTATCGAAGGCGCCTCCAGATCAACTAGAGGCGCCCTCGGAAGAGCGGGAAAAATCCAGCCCTAACTAACCAAAGGCGCCTTCGGTCAGATGAAGACGCCTTCCGAAGCACATGGAAGGCGCCTTCCATTAAGCTTGAAGGCGCCTTTGAGCAAGCTTTTTCCAACGAACAAAGAGTTTCTCTATTCGTAATTGCAGAAGCAACAAGCCACCTTCCAGCCATTTTCTCCCTCAATTCTTCTTCCCAAAACCTCAAAACGCCTCCTAGGTATACCTCAACTTAGTTTATCACATCAATACTTAGTTTATACTTGTTTTTTTTTTTATCAATTTGTGCTTATATGCTTGTATAAAATTAGGAAAAGACAACATGTTGCCCCTAGGCCTAGTAACACTTCATCTACTAATGTTAGATTCCCCACTGAGCAACTTAGGTTATTTTTTTTACAACATACATATGTTGCCTTAAAGTCTAGGTTTCTAAGTAGAACTTTCTTTACCCAGTATTGTGCACTGATCATAGAGATTATTGATGACTATCAGTTAGATAGACTAGTTTACTATAATATACAATAAATCTAGACCTGTGTGCACAGTTTTATAACAATCTAATTAAGATTGATGACCTGACATATTCCACCAGAATTGGTGGAAAGGACTTTCACTTTTTCCCTACCTTATTATATGATAGTTTAGGACTTAGGAGATCTGCATGTCCATTTTTGTGCTACCCTAGTAGGGATCTACCATTTGGCGAACCCTACTCTCAATTACAAATTACATTATATATATATATATATATATATATATATATATATATATATATATATATATACAGTGACTGACTTTAAGTCACTCTCTCTTAGGGTCCAGGACTATGTTCTATATAGAGTCCTGACCACATGCATTTTGTCGATCACATCTCGTGACATAGCGATGATGCGACCCTCCCACTCCTTTTTGTATGCCTCTGCCATCGCCTAGACATTGATATTGCATTACATATGTTTCATAATGTCATTCATGCATCCAGTCTCGTCACTAGGCGTCAGGTTCATATGCCCTATTCTCACTTCTTGACATAGATGTTGTCGACCATAGGAGTAGATATGACCCGGGGTACGTCTAGTTCCCTTAGTGCATATGACGAGATTGGTCAGCGTCAGCTAGCTTTAGTTCATATAGACATTGCTGGTGAAATTGACCTCGAGGGTTTCAATATTTGACAATGCACCCAAGTCTGGTCAGTTTGACCAAGGGTTACTCCAAATATGACTTAATGTTTGGAAGAGAGTAGTCTAGTCAAGACTAGATGACTAGCAAAGGTAAGTCCTAATCGAAGGATAGGCAGGTGAGAAGTCTACTAAGTGACTAGTCATAACTGAAGGTTAGGCAAGGTGGAAGTCCTGGTGAGTGAAGTCGGACCCTAGTGAGTGAAGCTAGGTGGTGGAAGTTCTGGTGAGTGAAGTTGGGCCCTAGTAAGTAAAGCTAGGTGGAGAAAGTCCTGGTGAGCGAAGTTAAGCAATGGAAGTCCTAGTGAGTGAAGCTAGGTCCTAGTGTGGTGGAAGTCCTGGTAAGTGAAGTCGAGCCCTGGTGAGTGAAGTTAGGTGGAGGAAGTCCTGGTGAGAAGTCAGGCAATGAAAGTCCTAGTGAGTGAAGCTAGGAAACCCTATAGAGGTGACCCTAGCTAATGTGTGACCGTGCAGTCGACCGGACTAGCGAATCTTAAAATATGTTGATACTATTTTACTTTACTATTTTATCTATTTGTGCTAACTCAGTGTTGTAGGAAAGTCTAGCTAGGTCGAAGGGATGACCGGATAGCTGGCACGAAGTCCAGACAGGTCGACGGGTTGACCGGATGTCTGACAAACTGTTAAGGCAAGTCACTAGAGGAGAGTGACCAAGTGAGGATGCATCCTAGTTGAAGGTACAATAGACATCAGTCCAGTTTAGGTCCATTTGGGATCCCTAAACTAAGACCTTGACTAGTTCCTGGTCGGGAGGATAGGAACTAATTACTATACTTTTTATTCATTATTATTATCCTAATACTTGTTTTGCAAGGTATTTTGGACTATCATTATTTTGTAAGGTAAAAAGAGAAAATTACCTTCAGGTGAACAGTGCTCGAAGGCGCCTTCGATGGATATGGAATGCGCCTTCGTACTGTTCATAGAAGGCGCCTTCCATAGCTATGTAAGGCACTTTCCATAGGATAAATTTTGGTCGAAGGTGCGAATAAGTGTCGGGTTGTTCGAAATAGAACTTGCCTCACTGGAGGCGCCTTCTGTAACAACCACCCTTCTTACTACTACTCTCTAAGGGCGACCGTTACCTAACTCCTACTCTACTTACTAGTGTCACTTATGCTATTATTAGCGACACTTAGATTTATCACGGTTCAGAGAAATTCCTACCGAAAAATTTCGGCAGAGTCTCCCCTGTACCGGTGACCAAATCTATAATACACAAGATATATACACAGCCACATGCGGCTGGATCACAATTTATTCACAACCACGCAGTAATAAATCATATCATAATCAAAAACTAATCTAGCAACATGAACTAAACTCAAGCTCCCAGAATGAAGCATAATAAGCTACAATGCACATCAAACTCAATCATAAACTCATAATTTCATAACAGAAATAAGGAAAATAAACTAGACATAAACTCTAAATAAATAAGTCTTGCCTTGATGCATACCAGAAGCAATACTTGAAGCAATTACCAGAAGGAATAGATTGCTATTAAAATAAAACATATGTCATGCTTAAAGAATTCTGCACTTAATTAACAACAAACAACAGTGCTAAATGTATTGTTCCCTTCTAACTATCTACTGCAATTACCAAAAACAGACCCAATCCGTAAGCTCCAGATGGCTTGGTTCATGCCCGCAGAAATGCAAATGGCATGGGGCTGTTCTAAGCTCCAAATGAAGCTGTTCATATCCCTATTTTTGCAAAATTTCAAGTTGAACTTGCTGCCCATTTGAGGTACACGGCAGCTACATCAAACCAACACCGCCCAATCTATGCATCATGCTCACAAACAAAGAGAAGCAACCAAATCTTGGAACCACTCTAGGGTTTCCAACAAGCTCCAGAAAACAGGGAACAAAACCGAAACAAGCAACTCATGGCAGCAAAAGATGTGCAGGTTAATCCGAATCAAAAAGGAAACTAAACCCTAAATCAAACCTGTCCTTCATGCCTAAACTGAACTAACTCTTCTCTTCTTCCTTTAGGGTTCACGACAGCAAACCGAAAACTAAACTTCTTCACGGCAAAATTCAAGAAAACAAGGAAACAAAACCGAAAGATCGGAGCAACTCCTACCACAGGTGAGTAGTACTTACCCCTTGTTCTTGCACTTACAACCGAGAAGGAGGAAGGGGCGATTAGGGTTCCGGGTGGAGCTCGAAATCTCGGTCTCCTCTTGTGCTCGCGGGCTCTCTTCGACGGGAGGAACTCGGGTCCGCAAGGTTCGCCGGAAGAAGCCTTCGCCGGCCGCCGGAAAGAAGCTCCAAAGTGGCTACGTTTACGCCCGAGCACAGCGCCGTCGCGTCGGGAGAGGAGGAAAGTTAGGTTTTGGGGAAAAGAAAACTTAAACCTTCTCTTATAATTCGGGTTTTTCCATTATAACTATACTTTATATCCAATTCTCTCCATATTAGGTTGACAAAGTCCGTGTAGCTCAGCTGGTTTGGGTCGGTTTTGCTTAAAGCCCAGCTCATGGGTTCGAATCCCAGCCGCGCACTTTTATTCTCCTTTTATTCAAAACGCTCTAACTATAGCTTAAATATATTCCACCTCCTATATAATTAACAAAGCTTTTGTAGACCGGTTGGTTTGCTGCGCTTTGACTAAGTCAAGGCTCGCGGATTCGAATCTCGGCTGCCACTATTTTCCTTCTTATTTATTCTTATTCCTAACTACTACTTATATACATATTGCTCCATATACAACTAACAAAAACTCGCTGGCTTAGTTGGTCATGCCGGTTTTGGCTTGGGTCAGTCTGACCCGAGGTCCCGGGTTCAAACCTCACTTCCAACGCTTTTTGCCTAAACTTCTTTGGTTTTGTAAAAATGCTAAACGACCTCCAAAAATTACGCAAAAATACTCTAAAAATTTCTAAAAATCTCTAGAATATTTTAAAAGCATTTTCAAATATCTTTATGGACATTTGAAACTCAGAATAGGGAAAATTGGGTCGTTACACCTTCCATGCCCTTTATAAGGCTATCTCGAGAAGGCATTCAACAACAACTTCCATACGAGCTACTACGCACCTGTTTGAGGTTCCGACTGCTTCGAGCTCCTGCTAGACTCCACTACAAAGCTGCTATGCCCGATGATTGCTCCAAGGACTTCCGATCGTGGCCGGTAGACTGACATTGACACGAGCACTCCCACTTTGATTTTTAAGCGTCGGTAATTTTTTTTGTAATTAATTACTGCAAAAGGATAAGTGCAGTGTGTTGCACTTGTTTAACTTTCATTGTACTCGATTCCCTGCTCTGGAGGTACAGGAAGAAGTTTTTAGTAAATTATCCACTGATAGGTCCGCGGGACCTAGGTCTTGGAGTACGAGTCGCCGATGGCTCTGAACCAAGTAAATCGACCATGTATGTTTCTATTTCACTTAATTGTTCTTATTTCTATTTTTCTGCTGCATTAGAACTTTGATTTTAAAATCAAAAAGATGAGTTTTTGAAAATCACATGATTCATCCCCCCTCTCACGTGTGATCACTCCAACAAGTGGTATCAGAGCAGGTTCTGCTCTGAATTGGTGCAACCACCAATCAAGCCAGGGGGAATTATTATTTTCTTTTCAAATTTCAATTTTTCACATTATATTTGAATTGGTAAAACTTTACCTATTTAGATAATTTTTCCCATTCGGTTTTAACACGAAGTTGGTGCAACACCACTCAATATTTTTTTCTCAAACACTGCTAATCCAAGACCAAGTCTTGGTACCTTCTTTTAGTTTTTTATCTTCAGTACTCAATGGCTCAAGGCAAAGGATGAAGCGTTCATGAACCACCTTCATATGAGATGCACAAGAGACATGAATTCAATCTATGGAGGATGCAGATGGAAATTTTCATCCTTATGAACGACTTCGATGGTGGCATGGCATTGAGAAGATCAACCCAAGACACAGAAGCCAACAGAAAGGTAATAAATTCAATTGTAAAATTGTTACCTAATGAAATCACATGCAAAATTAGAGAACATCGAGATGCCTATGATTTTTGGGTTCGACTGACCAAGCTTCACGAGGAGCCGATGGGGTTAGAGGATCAAGTCAAACTAGAGCTCAGATTTGAGTCCGAATCCCCAGAGTCATCCTCAGAATCAGACCAAACTAGCTTGATGGTGTTAATAGCAAAAGAGGAGGTAGAAGGTTCTGAATTAGAATTAGAACAAACGTCAGAATTCAAATCTGAGATGACGGTGGACAAGGAGGAGAATCTTAACAAGATTTCTAAAGGTAAAGTTGTAAATTCAAAATTTAAATATCATTTAATATGTTTTAAATGCAGTGAAAGAGGGCATTACAAAAGTAAGTGCCCCACCTATAAGACTCGAACCACACAACCAAAGGTAAATGAGAAGTCGACACTAAAAGTTCAAAAAGGGAAGGAGCATATCCAATGCTTCAAGTGTAAAAAGATAGGTCACTACAAATTTCAATGGCCAGAAAGAAGACCTAAGGATCTAGGGGGAGCAAAGGTTAGTAAGTTTACAATACATGATAATCCAATTTTTTCTACACATGTTAGTAAATTAGATAATCATCATTGCTCTAGTTTGGATTTACCTTAACAATTAGATATGCATGTTCACTCAAACAAATCAATTAATTTAACTAACCATGCTAAGTCAAAATCATTTAATAATCCTTCAAAGTTTAAAAATTTATCTTTAAGTTTAAGAAAATTAGAAAAATAAAATTTATAAACTAGAAAAAATAATTAATAATCTCACCAGATCATTAAAACTAGACTCGAAGTCTAAATCAAATTTAAATAAAAAACTAAGATATAATCAAGTATCTCTTGATTATGAAATTAATCAACAAATATAACAAACCAAACTTAAATCAGAAACATAAATTAAAATACATAAAACCTACATCTAACTCAATTAAATACTTAAATATTTAAATAAACCTAACATTCAACAATTCAAGGTGAGGCTCCAAACTAGTTGGCACCTAAAAAATCAACAACTTATCCGGATGGGTAATTAGGACTAGTCTAAATAAGAACAAAAAGTTTAACTTGACCAACGATACCGGTGAAGTTTTGGATGATAGTAAGTTAGGAAAACTCTATCTATGCATGTCTAGGAAGATATGGCTTCGACCTGGTGCATTTGACTAAGTGGAATTAACTACAAATACCCCTTATGAATCCTAACTAATTAAACCAAGGTTTTATACTAAGTTCAGTGGATGAGACTATTTGAAAAACCTTGAAGGAATGATTACTCTAATGATGTCCAAGTGACTCACCATAGCCCAGAAGTTTATCCAAAGAATGTCTGTTTGTTGAACCTAAAGCTAAATCTGAATCTAACATGAAGTTAAACCAAACCTTAAAATTAAACTTAATTCATTCCACAAAATTATAGAATTCCTTGATTGAAAATATAGATCGGGTGAGATAACTAAGATTTTAACTTTGAGATTAAATTAAATTAAATAACATTAAATTAAATAACATTAAATTAAATTAAATTAAATTTGATTGCATTAAAACAAATATTAAATTAATTAAACACTACAATCAAAATTAAAATTAAACTTAGGTTAATTCTTTTAAGAAACTTTTAAATTTTAAAAATTATATAAAAATCCTTTAAAAAATTATTTTATAAATCTTTTAAAAATTATTTTATAAAAAGACTTTTTAAAATTATTTTTTTTTAAAAAAAGGCTTTTAAAAAATATTTAAAAATTCTTTAAAAAAATTATTTTAAAATATTTTAAATTTTTAAAAAAATATTTTTAAAAAATATTTTAAAATCCTTTAAAAAATTATTTAAAAATATTTTAAAAATTAATTGAAAAAAATAAATTTAAAAATATTTTGAAAATCTTTAAAAATCATTTTAAAAATCCTTTTAAAATATTTTAAAAATTTATTGTAAAAATATTTTTAAAAAATATTTAAAAATCATTTGAAAAACATTTTAAAAATTACTTTGAAAATTACTTTGACTTTAAAAATAATAATAAAAAATATTTTTTAAAATTACTTTGAAAATTATTTTGATTTTAAAAATAATAATAATATGGAAAAAACTATTTTAAAAATTACTTTAAAAATGTTTTTAATAATTTATTTATAAAATTTATTTTAAAATTCTTTAAAACTTATTTTTATATTTTAAAAAAAATTGTAACATATTTTTTTAATTTAAAGTTAAATCTTAATTTAAATTCAACATACATTGTATTTGAAATTCTGTAATTGTTCATCTTAGTTAATTTAAAATAGATTAACTTATATGAATTAAGGTAACTAATTATGAATTAACTCAAATTTTAATTAGTTAGTCCAAATTTAATAACTCATTCAATAATATGAATTTTAATCATTCTGATCAATTAATCTAATTTAATTACTATTATAAATTATTTAACTTAATTACTTTTAATAATTAATTTAATATTATTTAGTATTAATCCAAAAATAATTATAACTTATTTATTGATTAAATTATATTAACTTATAGTTAATCCAAATTAATTGGAAATTTAGCCATTAAATCAATCTTAACATAATAACTAATCAATTAATTTGCTCTAAAAAACTATCATAAATTTAACTTAAATGTAACACAAGATTAATCCGAAATTCTATTTCAAAATTCAGAATACTTAAGTAATTTTAAAAATACGTGTTAAAGCATCTCTCTAAACACTTAAGATTACCTTGTTTGAAAATTTAGAATGGTTGAGATGTTAGGAAAAGAAAATTCATGTTTGCAATTACAGTTTTCAAAAGTATACACTTTTATAAATGATTATTGACCAACACTTAGTGTTTAGATTCCTTGGGTCAACCATAAAATTCTAGATCTCCAAATACATAGGTATGTAATCCTTGTGGTTAATAAAAATTATAAGTATTAGGTTAAGGGGGAGGGTCAGCTTAAGGGGCAAACTCAAAAACAAATTTAATTACATACTTTGAAAAATATTTTGAAAATGTATCTTCAAACTTTTGATAAAATAGTTATTTTTAAACCCTTATGAAAATATCTTTTTGACAAGTCTTTTAAATGTTTGAAAAATACTATTGAAAACCTTTTAAAGTTATTCTAAAATATTTTTTCCAATAGCTTAGGTATTCTTTTAACTTGGATCAACCCTAAGACACATAGGAAGTTTACCTTGTAGTTAACAATGACTCCTAAGGATGTGTCAAGTTGAGGGGGAGTTCTGATTAAAAGATTAAATATAATTTTCAAAATTTTTATCTTTAAAACTATATTTAAGAATTTTTTTTACAGGTTTTGAAAAGCTTTATCAAATTCTTGCAAAAATATATCTTTGAAATATGTTATGTGTTTGTTATACCATTGGAAAAACATTTACAAAATGCTCTAGTTTTTAAAGTTCCTTTCAAATTTCCTTAATTTTGAAAATCTCCTTGAAAGATTTTGCAAATGTCTTTGTGCAAAATGTTTTAAAAATCATGTTTGAAAAATACTTTTTGAAAATATTACTTTCAAATTTGTTTTTGGCAAGTATTTTGAAAAATGTTTTAAAAATTCATCTTCAAACCTTTCTTTTAATTTGGATCAACCTCCTAGACACATGGGAAGTTTTACTTGTGGTTAACAAGAATTCCTAGATATGTGTAAAGTTAAGGGGGAGTCCTGATTGAAAGATTAAATATAATTTTTGAAATTCATTCAAAAATTAGTTTTTCAAATCTTTGAAACTAAGTTTGAAAATTTATTTACATAATCTTTTACAAAATCCACTTTGCTTTACAAGTTTTTGTGAAAACACCTTGAAAAATATTTAGAAATTTCACTATCAAAAGTTGCTTAAACTTTCAAAAGTTACCTTGACAACCAACTTTAAAAAATCAGTCTACAACATCACTTTAAAAAAAATATGTTTTTGAAACACATAATTATGGCTTTCAAATGTTATTGTTGGTGCAAAACCTAATCAAGAGTGTTCTTAAGTTTATATCTTTTTTAATGGATGCCAAAGGGGGAGAATAATCTTAAGTTAGAAAAGTTAAAGGGGGAAAGTGACTAATCTCTCAAATTTTGAGAATTAACCCTTAAAGACCCAAGACTAACTTAAGAAAATTGTCAAACATAAAAAATGGAGAGATTGTTTATGCAATTGACCTCTAGGGTTTTGATATTTGACTGTAAAATACAGCAATAAATATAATTAAATAATAAGGTTTTAATGGACGAAAAATCTTAATGGAATTTTTAGGAATTTTTAGAAATTTTCTGAGATTTAATTGGAGCTCGTATGATGTATTTTAAAGGAATATACTAATGGGGCCAATAAAAGCCTATTAGGAATACCCGGAAGTAGGAGTTGATTAAGGAATCAACTTAGGGTTTAATTGCACTAAACCTAAGTATTTGTTATAAAATCCCTCCAATCCTTAATAACCTACCCGACAACACCTCCTTTTCCCCCTCCAGCGCCGAATCTCTTCTTCCCCTATCCTCCTCTCTTGTTCTCGCCACCACAACCTAGCCAGCAATCTCCTTCCCCCTCTCGAGTTTTCGGATGCCGCCGATCTCGCTCTCTCACGCGAGCACCGCAGCACCGTCGCCTTTGTGCCCTAGCGCCGACCGGCCCTTCTTCTTCTCCCGAGCCATACCCGAACCTTCTTCCCTCTTTTCCTCGCACGCTAGCACCATAGCCGTCGGTCTCTTTCCCTAACATGAGCGCCATCGGATCATCGCGAGCACTACGATATTGCTCCCTCATCTTTGGCCTGCCGTCGTCGCCCCTCCTCTGTCCCTGATCAGCACTGTGGTTTCCGTCACCGAGCCCCAATTCTTCCTCCTTCCATCACCCGACGCCAAGATATTTCCAGCTTCTTGCTGTTCAAGCAGTGGTTGCCTTCGATCACCGATCGTTAGTGTGCTTTGCTACCCGACTGCCACCATAGAGGTAAGCAATTAAACTTTATAGAGGTTTTTGGGCATTGTTAACCGAAGTAGGCAGTGATGATTTAGTTAGTTTCATGTTCTTGTTGTGGGGGTTAGATAAGGCTACCGTGCTATTACTGCCATGCTCATATTTTCCTTTGACTTAGTTTGGGATAGATTTAATAGAAAACTAAACTTGTGTATGCTGTAATCCCTAGTTCTATTAACAGTATTAGAATTTCATTATGGTTCATTGTGGTTTGCATGAATTTATTCTCTTATCCAATAGGAGATAGTTTTGATGTAGCTTTAGTGGAAGTGGTTTATGGATATAATTAGTTGTGTAACAATTAGTCCTAGGTATTAAATGTTTAAGTTTTGAAAATCTGTTTTCCTGGTCCTGCAGTAATGCTAGGTTGTTTAAGCACAGAATAAGGAGCTTAAGAAATAATGGAGAACAGTTTGTGTATTTAAACCTCCAGGTTTGGATGATGGTGTTGTAATCATACCAAGACTATTTAAGTTGTGCATAGATTTATTTTCTTTAAACCGTATCAGATAATTTTGCTTAGGTTTTTGTTTAATGTGGATCACACTCTAAATTAATTAGTTGGATGAATTAAGTAGGTTGGAATTATATTGAATTGACCTATTAGTAAATGGAGTGCTAAATGAATCAATTTAAGAATTGATAATGTTGGATTAAGTCTAATTTAATCAATGGATTTGAGTGAATCGAGATTCATAGTTCGATTAGGGTTTTTCTCCTAATTAAGTTAGGTTCGAATTTAGTTTATTGGTGCTTATGAGATTAGCTTAATTGTACAGTATATGATTTGCAGGACGTTGATTCGAGACGGGCGTCTCGACATGAGATTGGTTTATCATGATCTATGTTTAGAGGCGGGTACTTCTTGCTTTGTTTCTTTTGGTACTTTGACCTTAGTGCATGAATTATTTTGGATAAGGACTGTTTACCTTGACTCCACTCTTACTTTCCTACGCTTGATACTTCCACGCAATCTTTGAGAAATTCGTTCCATATCTATACAGTCTCTTGTTGTTGTCCATGATCAGTAGCAAATACTAGATACCATGTTTGTATGCTTTGACTGTTGTTTATTTATATATTATGTTGAGCATGCTGGCTTCATGTAGCATACCTGTTTCTGCTTATATATATATATGATGACTGTTGCATTGTTCGTATCATGTCATTGCATGCATGCCGCATCCTCGGCCACTCGAGAGAGTGGTAGTTGGAGTTGATGCCGCTTGTCCTGTCATGCCACACTCGGCCATTCGTGTGAGTGGTAGCTGGAGTACGAGCAGCAGGGACCCCATCGCAGATGTAGCTAGTTAGCTACTATGCAACTGTCCCCTCGGCCATTCGTGTGAGTGGTAGCTGGAGTGGTGTATAGTCTGTCACTGACCCGGCATCTCGACCATGCAGGGGTCATGGTGCGGAGAGGTGGGCGGGAGTGACCATCCGTGCATACGCTGTTGTTATTATATTTTCTTTGGCTACTGCTGTCTATATATGTTGTATTGCTTACTGTTGTTGTTCACATATGCTGATATGCTTGCTTAGGTTGAGATATATTCTCATTGTAGATGTTTAGTCATTGGAAATATGTATATACCTTGCTTATTACCTCTGTAGTATGAGCATTACTGTAGCAGATTAGTACCAGTTCTGACCTACTATACCTAGCATAGGATATGGTTTCAGGTATGAACATTTATTTTGGTTCTATTATACTATCTGCTATTCTTCTTATGAGACTGTATACTGTTGACACTCTCTACTTATATGTTATGTTCATGCACTATCTCTTTCCTTACCCGCTGAGTTCCAATACTCACCACCCCGTAAAATGGTTTTCTTTCGCCAGGTAACAGGTAGATGAGTCATAGATGCTTGGAGAGTCTCGGCTGCCGGTCCCACGTCACACTCGAGGATAGTTCTTTTTCTGGTTTTAGTTTCTAACGCTATTTATGTTTTGGTTTTGTGAACTTGGTATTGTATGCTTCGATATGGTTTATGGAGTCTAGTCTGGTGGTTGCAGGTAATTTAGTTAGTGTCTTTGTCGGTCACACATTTGTTTTCCTTTTGTGATTTCCGCTGTGTTTACATCCAGTCGTGCAGGCTGAGTATTTATTGTTATGTCTTCCGCTGTGTCTGTTTCTATGTTGTTCCAGCCGTGTAGGCTGATGGTTATGGATGATGTTTGTATGTCAGTTATTATTTTTATTCAGCCGTGTAGGCTTATTAAACTGCGTGGTTGTGATAGTTATATTCTATATATATTCCAGCCAAGTGTGGCTGATGTATATTTTGTATGTAGTAATGTTTCATATTGTCACCCGTACAGGGGAGATGCTGCCGAAATTTCTTCAGGCAGGGACTCCTTTGGGGGTGTGACATTGACAATGCACGCAAGTCTGGTCAGTTTGACCAAGGGTTAATCTAAACAGAGCTTGATGTTTAGAAGAGAGTAGTCTAGTCAAGATTAGATGACTAGCAAAGGTAAGTCATAACTATAAGATAGGCAAGTGAGAAGTCTACTAAGTGACTAGTCCTAATTGGAGGTTAGACAAGGTGGAAGTCCTGGTGAGTGAAGTCGGACCCTAGTGAGTGAAGCTAGGTGGTGGAAGTCCTGGTGAGTGAAGTTGGGCCCTAGTGAATGAAGTTAGGTGGTGGAAGTCCTAGTAAGTAAAATCAGGCTCTAGTGAGTGAAGATAGGTAAAGGAAGTCCTGGTGAGTGAATCCAAGCAATTGAAGTTCTGGTGAGTGAAGCTGGGCCCTAGTGAGTGAAGCTAGGTGGTGAAAGTCCTGGTGAGTGAAGCTGGGACCTAGTGAGTGAAGCTTGGTGGAGGAAGTCCTGATGAGTGAAGCCAAGTAATGAAAGTCCTAGTGAGTGAAGACAGGCAATGGAAGTCCTAGTGAGTGAAGCTAGGCAACCCTAGGGAGGTGACCTAGTTTTCGGTCGACCGCACGCGGTCGATCGGACCAGCTAATCTTAAAATCTGTTTACATGACACTGTTTTACTTTACTATTTTATATATTTGTGCTAACTCAGTGTTATAGGGATGTCCAGCTAGGTTGAAGGGCCAACCAGATAGCTGGCATGAAGTCCAGATAGGTCAATGGGCTGACCAGATGTCTGGCAAGCTGGTAAGTTAAGGTAAGTCACTAGAGGAGAGTGACCAAGTGAGGATGCATCTCAGTTGAAGGGACAGTAGGCGTCGGTCTAGTTTAGGTTCATTTGGAACCCCTAAACTGATACCTTGACTAGTTCTTGGTCCTGGGAGGACAGGAACTAATTACTGTTGGGACCTTGACGTCCGCTAGAGGGGGGGTGAATAGCGTCTCACCCAAAACTTTACTTCCTATAATGTTAGTGCACAGCGGAATACAAAAACAAACTAACAAATACAAAAGTTAACCTAAAACAAGAAAGAAGAAGACAACAAACCAAACACAAACCCTAACACAAGGTGTTTACGTGGTTCGGAGATAACTTGCTCCTACTCCACGGCGTGTCCGTAAGGTGGACGATCCCTCAATCCGTCGGTGGATTAGTCCCCGGCAAACTCCGGCTAGCTCAACCTCCTTGTGGGTGGAGAAACTTCACCACAACTCCAACCAAGATCACTTGGACACAAGAGATCCTTGAGCACTTTGGTGACTACTAATTAGGCTTTAACCAAGTCTAATTTCGTCACCTTTGCCGGCCATCCCAAGCTCCTTCTTATAGAGCTTGGAGCAAATCAGAAAGCTGATTTGCCCGTTACCAGTCGACTGGTCAATGCACCAGTCGACTGGTACCAACGGCTATCTCAACGGCTCTCTGCTACAGTGCATCAGTCGACTGCTACAATCATCAGTCGACTGCTACAGTACTGCTACAGTAACGCTACAGTAACGCTACAGTAAACCCTGATTTTAGGATTTTGCCTCGAGTACATTCACTCATCACTCGTTCTCTCCCGACCAACCTAGACCTAGCCTTCTAGCCTCCTCCATCAGCCTCGCGTCCCTCGGATGTCTCCCCATCCTTCACGTCTTGCCTTCTGGAGCTTCCTTCGGCCTTGTCCATATTGTCGGGTCTTCCTTTGCCAAGAGGCTCCTCACCTCCGGGGCTTCATCCATTGTCAAGTCACACTTGGACTTATGTTGCCAAGACTACATGCTTGGACTTACACCGCCAAGACCCATTCTTGGACTTTCCTCCTTTGCCAAGATCACACTTGGACTTTTCTTGTTGTACTTGTATCCTGTACACTCACAATGCATATCAAATACAACAATAAACCTAACTTAAACCTTTGCCCAAACATCAAAACCTAGGGCACCTAGATTGCTTCAACAATTACTACACTTTTTATTCATTATTATTGTCATAATACTTATTTTGTAGGGTATTTTAGGCTAGCATTGTTTTACAGGGTAAAAAGAGAAAATTATCTTTAGGTGAATAGTGCCCGAAGATGTCTTCCATAGATATGGAAGGCGTCTTCGTACTGTTCATAGAATAAGCCTTCTATGGCTATGGAAGGCACCTTTTATGCCCTTTATAAGGCTATCTCGAGAAGACATTCAACAACACCTTCCATACGAGGTACTATACGCCTGCTTAAGGTTCCGACTTCTCCGGACTCCTGCTACGACTCCACTGCAAAGCTGCTGCGCCCAACGACTACTCCAAGGACTTCTGATCATGGCCGGCAGATCAACATCGACACGGGCACTCCCACTTTGATCTTTAAGTGTCGGTAATTTTTTTTTAATTAATTACTGCAAAAGGACAAGTTCAGTGTGTTGCACTTGTTCAACTTTCATTGTACTCGATTCCCTCTTCCGGAGGTACCAGAAGAGGGTTTTAGTGAATTTTTTACCCCAAACGACTAATAAATATTAAATTCTTGTTCCAAAAATTTATAAACATTGGTGTATTGGTTAAAAATTATATTTGAGTGTATTAGTAAGATCAAGAGAATGAGACGAACCCATAGAAACTTGTTTCGTGTCATTCCAAACTCTCTAGGGACATCTTCCATTTTTTAAAAGTATAACTTAAAAAAAAAATTGGGATGAAGTTTGGAATTTGTCCCTAATTTGCGACGAACCTAGAAGTTTGTCCCAGTTTTGGGACGAACTTCCAAGTTCATCGCAAAATTTAAATTTTTCAAAAATCAAAATAAATGCTTACAAAATGCGGAAGATGGACCTAGAGAGCTCCGAATCAATGAAATAAGTTCCTATAACTTTGTATCAATCTCCTGATTATAATGATCACCTCAAATATTTTTTCTACAAAATATATTTTGGTGAGTGATTTTTGGATATCAAAATCACTTTACCATTTTTAAACTCTAGCTCTTTTTCCCTAAGTCATACAATTTATAAACTCCATCTAATTATTATTACGATTAAAAAAATTTATTAGATATTTGAGATCATCATTATAATCAAGAGATCGATACAAATTTATAAGAACTTGTTCATGTGATTCGGAGCTCTCTAGGTCCATCTTCCACATTTTGGAAGCATTTATTTTGATTTTTGAAAAATTTTAATTTTGTGACGAACTTGGAAATTCGTCCCAAATCTGGGACGAACTTCAAGGTTCGTCGCAAATTAGGGACGAATTCCAAAATTCATCCCTAATTTTTTTTAAGTTCTATTTTTAAAAAATGGAAGATGACCCTAAAGAGCTCGAAATGACACGAAACAAGTTTCTATGGGTTCGTCTCATTCTCCTGATCTTATAATGTGCTCAAACATAATTTTTAACTAATACATTGATGTTTATAAATTTTTTACCCCGAACAGCTAATAAATATAAAATTCTTGTTCCAAAAATTTATAAATGTCGATGTATTGGTTAAAAATTATGTTTTGACCTATTAGTAAAATCAAGAGAATGATACAAACTCATAGAAACTCATTTCGTGTCATTCCGAGCTCTCTAGGGTTATCTTCCATTTTTAAAAGTATAACTTAAAAAAATAATTTTGGGACGAATTTTGGAATTCAACCCTAATTTGCGACAAATTTAGCGACGGACATATATTCCTTGCCAATTAGCAATGAATCCAGAGATTTGTCGCAAAAATTGCTTTGTTTACATCATCTTCTACGGTGAAGAAACTTTTTTATCATAGATTTTATAAAATTTCCAACGAAGTTTATGTTGGGTGCTTTATTGCTGATGTAAACTGAGCGCAGGTAGAATGACGGTATACCACCATTTTCGGCTAAGTCGAGACTAGAGTTAGACTCTATCTCTTTAAGACAAATTTGCCCCACACACGATGCTCACGGAATATAGCAATCGTCTCCCAAGATACAATGACTTTTATCTTGCGATAGCAACACTGTAATCGTAAGACCTCAGAACCGAGGAAGCTTCTTGAACTCTCCAATGCAAGAATGCAATGCTTGCTTTGCTTGGAAGGAAGTGAGTGAATGAATGAATGAGTGAATGAGTATGTGAGGGACCTTATTTATACATATGAAAGGGTATAAGAACCTCTTGGTTCAATTTAGATCTCATCCATTCATTTCAAAATGGGTGATGTAGATCGCATCCTTTCCTAAGAGGCATACTACCTCTTCATTAGATACACCCTTTATGTCACGCCCCAGAGGAGTCCCTATCCGAATAAATTTCGGCAGCATCTCCCCTGTACGGCGGACAATCTGAAACTTCTACATAACACATATACCTCAGCCACAGGCGACTGGAATTATAACAATAAATAAACACAATCACCACGTAGTTTATATAGATATTCAGCCTCTGGCTGTCACAACCACCCAGTTAATAATAGTAATCACAAACAATAGTACTCTGACTCGAAATCCACCCTACTCAACTACACTCGTAAAGCTCAAATCCGACGAACTCACCTCTTCTGCCGTCCAGGCAGGCATGTAGTAGAATAAAATCCAAATCATACCAAAAGTCCATCAAACGGAAGGATTCCATACAATATCCATATGTAAAATCCAAAACAAGACTAAAACAAAGTTTGATAGAGAAAAGCTAAAATAAAATAACAACTCAAAATTAGCAGAGGACTAGCACTACGTGCTGTGGGAACCAGCGACTGGAACTACTCCTGACAGCCTCAACCTGAAAATATATCAATAATGGAAGCGGGGTGAGTCCAACACACAGCAGGTACAACTGATATGCATAATAAAACAAATAACAGACTTAATTACATACAGTCTCCTGAATACGAGAAGGATAAATGCAATTGAAACGAATCGTGATATAACTGTACTAACCGGAATCAAAGTACAAAGGTATCAGGTCGTCAGACCGAATATGCATGTCAATCATACGCATCCATATAAATGCAGCAAGTAAATGCAACAATCACAAACAATAAATGCAATAAATGCATATGGCGTGCGCTCGACATCATCGCTCACGATGAGCGGCAAGGTGGACGGATGCTATCGAGTACTCTGTCCTCGACCCCAAATCATAAATGGGGAGCTCAATGCTCTCATCTCCAGACACGATGGCGACGGGAGGATATCTCACGGCTATCACGAATCATCGACCAACGGAGCCAAACAGAGTCCACCATCGGCTACCACGCCGCTACACTAAATGCCAACGGAGCCAAACAGAGCGGAACTGACTACCGGAGACCAACGGAGCCAAGCAGCAGAACCGCCACACACCTGCCTGATATACCACTAATCCATGGGTGGTGGTGTGTGCAGTACATGTAACTGGCGATGCGCTCACAATAATGGAGCAGACAACCGCACAGCATGCAATCATGCAAGATGATGCATGACTCTATACATGGCAATATCATGAATAGTATAGCAAGATCCATACATAAATAAAAGGTGTACCACAAGTCAATGTATCAGATGGAAGGTACACAAACAGATAGGGTATCAAATAAACCCTAGGTCCTGAACATGATGTATCACATGGTTGGGTCACTACAGAAAGCATGTATGGTCAGATAAATAATAACATGCAGTGCATAATAAATAAACAAACAACATGTAACAGATCATGTAGTGACCAACCGAATCAAATGGAAAACACAATCATTGCTATATGTTAAACACTTTATTATGCATATCAAAAGACATAAGTCAAAGTACCCGCCTCCAAATAAAAAATGTCCAATCCAACGTCGAGATACCGTCTCGCGTCAAGGTCCTGTATTATCAAACAGATAATGTATTTAGCTATATAGCTAAATAAAAATCTCCAAACCTATTTAATAACCTTATCCTTCCTTAGAAATGGAATTAATCCCATGTAACAAAACAAGAAATGGATTAAATTCAATACCAATCCAATACTATACATAAACCTAATTCATCATGTATCAAAATTTACACGATACCTCAATTCACAGCCCCTCGTAATGCTTGAACAAAGGGAACTGCTCACTGGAGTGCTGCTAGAACCAAACGAAGTCCCCACGAAACCAAATCCCCCTGCTGAAATCCTTCCCACTGATGAGATCATGTTGAGTTCAATAAATGGGATCACACATCAAACCACAACCCACCTGACCACCAAATCTTTTACCTTGCTGTTAACAATCGGACCAAGCAGGAAGAACTAAAACTTGACCCCCCTTGCTCCTGGCCGGAAACCACCCGAGCAAAGACGTGCCGGTGAAAGACCTAGGGCACGGTGGCTGGAGGCTAAGACACCGGTGGAAGTCGGCTATAGGGTGGAGGAAGGCCGGTGGCTACACTAGGTCGGTGGCGGCGAAGAAATCTCAGCGGCAGCACAACCCAATTAGGGCACGGCTGGCGCTGCTCCGGTCCAAAGAGGGCAGTGGCGTCGGCGAGCTCGGCTAGGGCACGCGATGACCGGCGCTAGGGCACCGAGGGGTGCGGCGTCGCTGTGATGGCGGCAGAGGAGAGGAGAAGGAAGAAGATGTGGCTGTGGGGATTTGTCGGGAGGGGGAGGAGGAACTGTCGCGGTTAAGGCACAGAGGAGAAAAAAAATCACGGAGAGGAAACAGGCGCGTGCGGAGAAAGTGTCGAGCACGGGGAAAAGAATAAGAGAAAAAGAAAAAGAAAAAGAAAAGATAAAGGAAAAGGAAATAAAACTTTTCCTCATTAAAACAGGGTAGCCTAAACAGGCTTTTCCGGGCCTCGTTTTTATCCCCGTTAACTCGTCCGTACGAGCTCTGAAAAATTTCCAAAAATTCCGAAAAATTTCCTTATTAATATTCGCCTATTTTCGGTATTTTACATTCTCCCCCACTAATAAAAAATTTGGTCCTCAAATTTCATTATCTACCATCAACAAGTACTAACAACAGATATAGAAAGTATAAATGCTGAACGGTAAACTGAATCACATACCTCACGTAAAAAGATGGGGATATCGAGCTCGGATCGTATCCTCAAGCTCTCAAGTAGCCTCCTCGTCCGAATGATGCTGCCATCCGACTTTAACCAGCCAGATAGTCTTGTTCCGCAACTGACGCTCTTTCCGGTCGAGAATCCGTACCGGAACCTCCTCATAAGTAATGTCAGGCTGAACTGGAACTGGGATATCTGCCAGCACATGTGTCGGGTCATGTACGTATCTCCTCGGCATCGATACGTAGAATACATCGTGAACGCCTGACAGGGACGGTGGTAATGCCAGTCGGTAAGCTACCGCTCCGATCCTCTCTAAGATCTCGAAAGGGCCAATATACCGCGGAGCTAGCTTACCTCTGAAGTCAAATCTCTTCACCCTTTTCGTGGGTGAAACTCGCAGAAATACATGGTCGCTAACAGAGAACTCTAGTGGTCTGCGTCTCCGATCAGCATAACTCTTCTGACGGTCCTGCGCCTCTGACATCCTCCGTCTGATAGTATGGATCAACTCTGCATCCTGCTGAGCTCTATGAGGTCCCAACAACTGGGCCTCTCAACCTCATCCGGAGGACGGGTGTCCAGGTCTACCATACAACGCTCAAACGGTGCCATCCGGATAGCCGAATGAAAATTGTTGTATGTGAAACTCTACCAACGGCGGATGGTCCTCCCAACCGCCTCAAAATCCATAACACATGATCTCAGCAAGTCCTCAAATAGTCTACTCTGACCGTCCATCCGTCCGTGAATGGAAAGTTGTACTAAATCGGAGTTGCGTGCCCAAGAATTACGAGACGTAAACCCTGGATCTCTATCCGAAATAATACTCAACGGAACACCATGTAGTCTGATGATCTCTCGACAATACAGATCTGCCAATCGATCCAGGGAATCAATCCTCCGGATCGCTAAGAAATGCGCGGATTTGGTTAATCGATCAACGATTACCCAAATCGCGTCATGGCCTCGTCGTGTCCTCGGCAAACCCACCACAAAGTCCATAGTGATGTGATCCCACTTCCACTCAGGAATAGGAATCCGCTGAAGTAATCCTGCAGGTCTCTGGTGCTCAGCCTTCACCTGCTGACAGATAAGACATCTATCTACAAAATCCGCGATGTCCTTCTTCATACCGTTCCACCAATAGGAACGTCTCAAATCTTGATACATACGGGTCCCACCTGGATGGATCGCAAATCGAGAACGGTGAGCCTCCTGGAGTAGCTCCTATAAGACCGGATGAGACTGAGGTACGCATAATCTACCTCGGAAGTATATAATACCCTCCTCGTCTCGTGTAAACTCGGTCTGCTGCCCAGAAGCTATCTGACTGCCAATGAACTGCAAATGCTGATCACCATCCTGTGCCCCTCGGATCTTCGTCCTGATCGACGACTGAGCAACCATAGTAACAAGAATACCCTGCTCTGTAGATCCCTGCTCCTCAAGGTCTAACTCAGAAAAACTCTGAATCAAGTCGGTGACTGAAGTCCGGTGGCAAGCCAAAGTCCCTCTGGACTTCCTGCTGAGTGCATCTGCAACCACATTAGCTTTCCCCGGGTGGTAGCTAATGGTACAATCGTAATCCTTCAGGAACTCCATCCATCTCCTCTGTCGGAGATTAAGCTCCTTCTGAGTGAAAATGTATTTGAGACTCTTATGATCAGTGAAAATCTCAAATGTAATACCGTACAAATGATGACGCCAAATCTTCAAAGCATAAATGATGGCGGCTAACTCTAGGTCATGAACTGGGTAGTTCTTCTCATGCTCCTTCAGCTGACGAGAAGCATAAGAGACTACTCTGCCGTGCTGCATCAGAACAGCACCCAAACCCTGAAGAGAAGCGTCGGTGTAGAGTACAAATCCGTCCTCTCCAGAAGGTAGAACCAAAATTGGAGCCGACACTAATCTCCGCTTCAGCTCCTGAAAGCTGGTCTCGCAATCCTCGGTCCACGTAAACTTCACGCCCTTCCTGGTAAGGCGTGTTAGCGGCATAGCAATACGCGAGAAACCCTCGACAAAACTTCGGTAATATCCGGCCAATCCCAGAAAACTGTGGATCTCCTGTACTGACTTCGGCTTCTCCCAACCGGTGACAGCCTCGATTTTCTGAGGGTCTACTAAAATACCTCTGCTAGAAACCACGTGTCCCAGAAAACCGACTGAGGATAGCCAAAACGCACACTTGCTGAACTTCGCGTACAGCTGATGTCGTCGAAGAATCTCCAAGACTATACGAAGATGTTGTGCATGCTCCTCCTCAGAATGCGAGTAGACCAATATGTCATCAATGAAAACGATAACAAACTGATCAAGATACTCCAGAAATATACGGTTCATCAAATCCATAAACACCGCTGGAGCATTGGTAAGCCCAAATGGCATTACCAAAAACTCATAATGACCGTACTTGTGAAGTCTTCTGAATATCTGAGTCTCTGACTCTCAGCTGATGATATCCGGATCGCAGATCAATCTTAGAATACACTGATGTACCTCTGAGCTGATCAAACAAATCCTCGATCCATGGTAAAGGATATTTATTTCTGACGGTAACTGCATTTAACTGTCTATAGTCAATACATAACCTCATAGTGCCGTCTTTTTTCTTGACAAATAATACCGGAGAACCCCATGGAGAAACACTAGGGCGAATAAATCTCCTATCCAAAAGCTCCTGGAGTTGAACCTTCAACTCGTTCAACTCTTTTGGTGTCATACGATACGGAGCTTTCGATGTCGGCGCGGTTCCCGGAATCAGTTCAATAGCAAACTCCACTTGCCTTATGGGAGGCAGACCTGGCAGCTCCTCTGGAAACACATCTGGGTACTCCCGTACAACAGGAACGTCGGAGAGCTACGAAGTACTGTTGTCCTCAGTACTGATCAAAGATAACAGAAAACCCTGACAGCCATGTGACGGCAACTTCTGAGCCTGTATCGCCGAAATGATCGATAAGCCGTCGTCTCTGATGCCAGTGAAATCCCACGAGGGTTGGTTCGGAGGCCGAAATGTGACAACCCTCGTCTGGCAATCAACTGTGACATGATATGCTGACAAACAATCCATGCCAAGAATAATATCAAAATCAACCATTTCTAATACTAAAAGATCCACTGTAAGTATTAGGTTGCCAAAATCTAACGGGCAACCTCTGACCTCCTGGGTGACTTCTAAAGTATCACCGGACGGTAGGGAGACGGTCAATCGCTGGGGTCTGAAAGTGGGTAATCTACCAACCTCCCGCATAAAAGTACGAGATATAAATGAATGCGAGCTACCAGTATCTATCAGTATATCTGCAGATAAGGCATAAATAGAAATCATACCGCGGAAAATGGATCCATCGGCTCACTGCACATCTTCTCTGGTCATCGCATGAACACGTCCAGTCTCTGGCGGAGGAGACGGTGGTAACGCTGCCAGCGGCTGCTGCGGCTGAGCAGAAGCCTGCCACTGAGGCGGTGCTCGATAATGTGCCAGAGAAGACTGAGAGGACGATGTCTGATACGGTGCAGCTAACTGGGACTGAGTCTGGTACTGGCCTAAAGGCTGAGGCTGCATCTGATACTGCCCCTGCGTCAGATAATAAAGTCCCGGAACAGAACTCTGAGGTGCTATGGAAGCACTGGAGTACTCCTGTCCAAGCATGACATATGTCGCTGCTGCAGGTGAAGTACTCCGCTGCTGGCCATGCGAAAGTTGGGCTCTTCGCCCTCCTCGATAAGTTCCAAACAGACCAGACTGTCCTCCATGATCAGACCCTCCGGAAGTCATATGCTGAGTCTTCTGCGGACAATCTCGGCTCTGGTGCCCAGGCAGTTTGCAATGAAAGCAAACTGACTGTCCCAGAGAACAGGCTGAAGTGACATGATCTTTAGACCCACATCTGAAACAGCGAATATCACTGGCGGGATATTTCCGGCTCTACTGGGAAGACCGGAAACGTTCTGAAGAAGACTGTCCTGATTTCTGAGGTTTACGTGATACCCCAGATGTACCCTGATCTGATCGACTACGCCTACTCTGCTGTGGTGTAGTCTGAGGCTGCTGGATCTGTCCAGATGTCTGACTCGGCTGCTTCCTTTTCCTATCCGGAAAAACTCTCTGCTGAGCTGACTCAATAATGAGGGCTCTGTCCAACATCTCCGCATAAGATGTGATACCAAGACCGACAAGTCTTAGTTGCAAATGTCCATCCAACCCCTGAATGAACTGCTGCATACGTGAACTGTCCTCATCAACTAGCTCTGGACAAAATCTGGCCAATCTGTTAAACTCTGCATTATACTCAGTCACTGTCCGATTATTCTATCGCAAACTCAGGAAATCCAGCCGACAAGCCATCTGATAAACTCATGGAAAGAAATGGCTCTCAAAAGCCTCTCTGAATCTGGCCCAAGTGATGTTCTGCTCACCGATGATGGAACGCTAGGTAAGCCACCAAGTGTCGGCCGCGTCCCGTAAGTGAAAAGCAGTCAGCTCTGCTTTCTCCCACTCGGAGCAAGCAATATAAAAGAAAGTCCGCTCCATAGTCTCAATCCAAGACAAGGCCACACTCGGATCTCTGTCTCCTCGGAAGAGTGTGAATCGACTCTTGATCGACTCTGCCAACACTGGAATCCTAGCTCGTGCCGCGGCAAAGTCAGTGAGGTGTGTCGGAACGGCTGTCGGAACTGGCGGAACCACTGGAGCTGGTGCTACAGGTGGTACCGGTGCATAAACCGGAGGAGATACTCCCGGTGCTGCTGGGTAAACTGGATCATATGCCGTCGGTGGCACTGTAGGGTGAACATAAGTGGCCGCGGCTGGATGTACGGTAGGTAATGGTACCGAATGTGGAGCAGCCGGTATCCCTAATGCAGGTGCTGCTGGGTACACTGTATGTACTGGGGGCACAGGGGCTGCTGGATACACGGATACACGGTGGATCCGTGGTGCAATGGTAGCGCGTCTGACTCCAGATCAGAAGGTTGCGTGTTCGTTTTACGTCGGGTTCACCGTAGGCTGCACTGGAACAGATATCGGAAACGCCAATGGTACCTCTGATGATACCGGAACTACAGTAGGGATAGGTACACTCGGCGTAACCGAGGTCGGTACCTCTATAGGAGCCGTCGGGGTCTGAGAGCCCGACGCGCCCGCAGTATGCTGAGTCTGTCCCTGACTGACAGGCTCATCCACAGTAGGCATCTCTGGCATATCCAGACATCCCGTGGTCCTCGCACGTGGTCTTCCAGCACCACGTCTCGCTGCAATACGTGGTATTACAAATATTAATACCAGTATAATAATCATAAAATAAACATCATACCTATTTGCTGTCTGGAGATGTTCCGTCGCTGTCCAGTCCCCAATTTGACCTCAAAATTCCGAACGACAAAATCATAAATTGGTATCAGATAAATCTCGAAAATCCAAAACGCATAGCAAGTATCGTAACCTGCTATGATACCAAATAAATTGTCACGCCCCAGAGGAGTCCCTGTCCGAAGAAATTTCGGCAGCATCTCCCCTATACGGCGGACAATCTGAAACTTCTACATAACACATATGCCTCAGCCACAGGCGGCTGAAATTATAACAATAAATAAAAACAATCACCACGCAGTTTATATAGATATTCAGCCTCTGGCTGTCACAACCACGCAGTTAATAATAGTAATCACAAACAATAGTACTCTGACTCGAAATCCACCCTACTCAACTACACTCGTAAAACTCAAATCCGACGAACTCACCTCTTCTGCCGTCCAGGCAGGTATGTAGTAGAATAAAATCCAAATCATACCAAAAGTCCATCAAACGGAAGGATTCCATACAATATCCATATGTAAAATCCAAAGCAAGACTAAAACAAAGTCGGATAGAGAAAAGCTCAAATAAAATAACAACTCAAAATTAGCAAAGGACTTCGTCTTTGGGAACCAATGACTATCGCTCTGACGGTCTCAACTCGAAAATATATCAACAATGGGCGGGGTGAGTCCAACACTCGGCAGGTGTATAAGCATAATAAAACAAATAAATGACAACACTAATCATGCGTCGGTCTCACGAATACGAGAAGGATAAATCAAAGCGAAATCGGGAGATAAGCGTCTTAAGCGGAATCAAAGTATAAAGGTGCAGGTCGTCGCATCGGAATCGTAATCACCGTATCGATCGTACGCATCCGTATAAATCGCAAGTAAACGTGATCACAAACAATAAATCCGATAAATCGTAGGGTGACCGTGCGCTCGACATCATGCTCGATGTACGTAAGTGGACGGGATCTTATCGAGTACTCTTGTCCTCGACCCTAAATCGTAAATGGGGAGCTCGATGCCTCATCTCCAGATCGTGACGGGAGGATATCTCTGCCGGCTACTCCTCGACCAACTGAGCCAAACAGAGTCCACCATCTGCCGGCTACCACTGCTACACTAAATGCCAGCGGAGCAAACAGAGCGGAACTGACTGCCGGCTATCACCGAGCCAAACAGCAGAACCGCCACACACCTGCCGATATACCACTAATCCATGGGTGGTGGTGGTGTGTGCAATACATGTGGAGCAGACAACCGCACAGCATGCAATCATGCAAGATGATGCATGACTCTATACTTGGCAATATCATGAATAGCATAGCAAGATCCATACATAAATAAAAGGTGTACCACAAGTCAATGTATCAGATGGAAGGTACACAAACAGATAGGGTATCAAATAAACCCTAGGTCCTGAACATGATGTATCACATGGTTGGGTCACTACCGAAAGCATGTATGGTCAGATAAATAATAACATGCAATGCATAATAAATAAACAAACAACATGTAACAGATCATGTAGTGACCAACCGAATCAAATGGAAAACATAATCATTGCTATATGTTAAACACTTTATTATGCATATTAAAAGACATAAGTCAAAGTACCCGCCTCCAAATAAAAAATGTCCAATCCGACGTCGAGATACCGTCTCGCGTCAAGGTCCTGTATTATCAAACAGATAATGTATTTAGCTATATAGCTAAATAAAAATCTCCAAACCTATTTAATAACCTTATCCTTCCTTAGAAATGGAATTGATCCCATGTAACAAAATAAGAAATGGATTAAATTCAATACCAATCCAATACTATACATAAACCTAATTCATCATGTATCAAAATTTACACGATACCTCAATTCACAGCCCCTCGTAATGTTGGAACAAAGGGAACTGCTCACTGGAGTGCTGCTAGAACCAAACGAAGTCCCCACGAAACCAAATCCCCCTGCTGAAATCCTTCCCACTGATGAGATCATGTTGAGTTCAATAAATGGGATCACACATCAAACCACAACCCACCTGACCACCAAATCTTTTACCTTGCTGTTAACAATCGGACCAAGCAGGAAGAACTAAAACTTGACCCCCCTTGCTCCTGGCCGGAAACCACCCGAGCAGAGACGTGTCGGTGAAAGACCTAGGGCACGGTGGCTGGAGGCTAAGACACCGGTGGAAGTCGGCTGTAGGGCGGAGGAAGGCCGGCGGCAATACTAGGTCGGTGGCGGCGAAGAAATCTCGGCGGAGGCACAACCCAATTAGGGCACGGCTGGCGCTGCTCCGTTCCAAAGAGGGCAGCGGCGTCGGCGAGCTCGGCTAGGGCACGCGATGACCGGCGCTAGGGCACCGACGGGTGCGGCGTCGCTGTGATGGCAGCAGAGGAGAGGAGAAGGAAGAAGATGTGGCTGTGGGGATTTGTCGCGAGGGGGAGGAGGAACTGTCGCGGTTAGGGCACAGAGGAGAAAAAAATCGCGGAGAGGAAACAGGCGCGCGCGGAGAAAGTGTCGAGCACGGGGAAAAGAATAAGAGAAAAAGAAAAAGAAAAGATAAAGGAAAAGGAAATAAAACTTTTCCTCATTAAAACAGGGTAGCCTAAACAGACTTTTCCGAGCCCCGTTTTTATCCCCATTAACTCGTCCGTACGAGCTCTGAAAAATTTCTGAAAAATTTTCAAAAATTCCGAAAAATTCCCTTATTAATATTCGCCTATTTTTGATATTTTACACTTTAATCATCCAAAAGGCATTTAAACCTTTTTGATTATTTTCCATTTATAATTTGTAACAATCCCTCACATAAATGAAAAATAATGCATGCATGATATCACCTAAGGAGAGTTCAATTGATAAGTCAATGCATCGGAAGAGGTAGCTTGTAGCTTTGAACCTTCCGTAGTGGAATTCTATCGAGCATACTAGGCTGCGCAATGAACGTGATATCTTGAACTGCTCAGCTGTTTATGTATACTAAGACAATAACATCCACACAAAGATTTATCTCACTTACTTTGGATTTTCATGGTTGGTTCTGTTTTGGTCATGAATACCATCTTAGATTCATGAGTGTTTCATTAAAATGGCTAGTTTTCACACTCACATAGTTGACACTTTTATCAAGAGTATCCTACCATACTCCACCTTATAAAGGTATAGAAGTCATTAAAAACATAAGCTTAACATCACTTCATGTGGTAGGACAACACAAGTTCATCCTAGGATTGGGATAGAGATAATGATAATATATCTCGTGTGCTGTAACACAACTTCTGTAACTTCATTGTCCCATTGAACCAAGATCTTGGGATCTCCAGTCAACAAGGTTGGGTTATCACTGCAGTCATTTTTAGTTGTAGATTTTTAATCCCATTCCTCTCGATGAGCAGTATACTTGATCTCGACTTAGCCCCTTCGTAAAAGGATCTGTCAAATTATCTTTGGACTTGACATAGTTGATTACAATCACTCCTTTCGAGATCAACTGCCTAATGGTATTGTGTCTACGACATATATGTCGAGACTTACCATTATACATACTACTCTGTGCCCTTCCAATCGTCGATTGACTATCACAGTGTATAAGGACGGATGGCATAGGTTTCGTCCAACTCGGAATATCTTCCAAGAAATTTCGCAGTCATTCAGCTTCTTCAGTTGCTTTTTCTAATGCTATAAACTCGGATTCCATAGTTGACCAAGCTATACATGTCTGCTTTGTGGATTTCCAAGATACCGCTCCTCCACCGATTGTGAATACATACCCACTAGTGGATTTGCAATCTTTTGTATATGATATCTAATTAGCATCACAATATCCCTCTAAGACAGCGGGATACTTTTCATAATGTAATCCATAGTTCATATTATATTTCAAATATCTAAGAACTCGCATCAATGCTTTCCAATGGGTGTCGTTTGGATTACTCGTAAAACGACTCAGCTTGTTGATCGTGTATGTAATATCCGAACGTGTGGAGTTTGTGAGATACATCAAGCTGTCTATTATCTAAGAATATTCCAATTGAGATATGAGCTCACCATAGTTTTTCGCTAAGTGTTGACTTAGATCCATAGGTGTTTTTACTGTAGAGAGATCGTTAACATTGAACCTTTTCAATACTGACTCTACATAATGGGATTGTGTCAAAACTATCCTATTGGATGTCCTGAGAATTTTATTTCCCAATATAATATCTTCTAGACCCATGTCTTTCATATTGAAATTCTTGGTCAATATTTTCTTTGTACTTATGATTACCTCATGATTACTGCTCATTATAAGCATGTCGTCTACATATAGACAGATCATTACATGACCTTCAAGTGTGTTTTTGACATAAATACATTTGTCACATTCATTTATTTTGAATTCATTTGATAGCATTATTTTGTCAAATTTTTCATTCCATTGTTTAGGCGCTTGTTTAAGTCCGTACAACGACTTAACAAGTCGACACACTTTTTCCTCTTTTCCTGGAGCAACGAACCCCTCAGGTTGCTCCATATAGATTTCTTCTTCAAACTCACCATTTAAGAGCACAGTTATAACATCCATTTGGTGTATTTCAAGGTCATACAGTGCTGTGATGGCTATCGACACTCGTATGGATGTAATCCTTATCACCGGTGAGTAGGTATTAAAGTAGTCAAGGCCTTCCTTTTGCTTATACCCTTTGGCTACAAGTCTGGCCTTATACTTGTCAATTGATCCATCAGTTTTATACTTGCGTTTTAGTATCCACTTATAACCTAATGGTTTCATACCAGAAGGAAGGTCTACTAGTTCCCAAGTATGGTTATTCATGATGGACTCGATTTCACTATTGACGGCTTCTTTTCACATTGGGGTGTCGAGACTAGAGAGAGCTTCGCTTAATGTTCTTGGGTCCATTTTCGACATAAAAGTCATGAAGTCTGGCCCAAACGATTTCTCAACTCTAGCTCGTTTGCTCCAACGTGGCTCTTCGCTTTAATTGTCAATAGTCCTTTTACGACAACTAAGTTCAGAAACATCATTTTCATTAGAACTTCTATTGTTATCACTTTGAACATTTCTCTTCTTATTTGGGAATATGTTTTCAAAGAATATCGTATTCCGAGATTCTATGGTTGTTCCCACATGAATATCAGGAATGTCTGACTCTTGAACTATGAATCGATATGTACTACTATTATGGACATATCCGACAAATATTACATCAAACGTTTTAGGTCCAATCTTTACTTGCTTTGGCTTAGGTACTTCGACCTTTGCTAAGCACCCCCCATACCTTTAGGTATTTGTACGATGGCTCACGACCTTTCCATAGTTCATATGTTGCTTTATCATTTTTCTTGTGAGAGATTTTGTTGAGAATGTGGTTTGCTGATAGTATAGCTTCCCCCAACAAGTTCTGGGGTAAGCCTAAATTTATCAACAAGGCATTCATCATTTCTTTTAGTGTCCAATTTTTACGTTCGGCAATACCATTTGATTGAGGTGAGTAAGGCGCTGTTGTTTGATGGATAATATCATATTCTAAACAAAACTCATCAAACGGTGCATCATATTCTCCTCCTCTATCGCTACGAATTATTTTAATTCATTTATCAAGTTAATTTTCAACTTCTGTTTTATAGGTTCTGAAAGCTTCTAAGGCTTCATCTTTACTTCTTAAAAGAAAGACATAACAGAACCTCGTGCAGTCATCGATAAAAGTAATAAAATACTTTTTACCTCCTCAAGTTTGCACGAATGTTAAGTCACATGCATCACTATATACTAACTCTAGAGGAGTCGTTGACCTTTCCACCGAATGAAAAGGTAGTCTCGTCATTTTTGCTTCCACACACACTTCACATTTGTGTGTTTCATCAACATTGACATTTAGTAATAAATTTAACCTGACGAGACGTTTTAGAGTATTATTATTGACATGCCCAAGTCAATCATGCTACAAATTAAACACTCAACAACATAGCTGGAAGTTTTTATTTTATTACCATCAAATTTAGGGTGTATAGTCATTACAACCATTTTGAACAGACTCTGTTCTAAATACCCTTTACCTACGAATACATCATTTTTCGTAAGTACAAAATTGTTTGACTGGAACACTAGTTTGAAACCGGCCTTAACTAGTGTTGATCCAGAAACTAGGTTTTTCCTGATGTTGGGAACATGGAGCACATCAATGAGCGTTAGCTCTTTCCCAGACGTCATTTTCAGAACAACTTTCCTGAGTCCGACAATCGGGGATGTCATGGAATTGCCCATATAGAGCTTTCTTCCACTTATCGGAATATACTTGGAGAACATCGCCTTATCAGAATAGATATGACGGGTTGCTCCAGTATCGATCCACCACTGCTTCGAGTTATCCACCACCGTGTTGGCTTCAAACACTACCGCAGTGAGATCCAATTTCATGTCATCAGAAGTTATGATTCGCAGCATCCTTCTGACTCTTGGTTGGTTTCTTCGGGCGTCTACAATCCTTGGACATGTGTCCTGACTTTCTGCAATTGTAGTATATGCCCTTGTATTTCTGCCTTGAGCATTCTTTTTGGATTGCTTCAGCTTTTTGGTTTTTGGCTCAGTCAGGTTGGACATCTCGTCGACTACCCGCTTCATTCCTCTGGAGTCAGACATCTTTCCATTATCTTCCTCTATTCGTAGCCTCAGGATTAGATCTTCAAGTCTCATCTCCTTTTGCTTGTGTTTTAGGTAATTTTTGAAATCCTTCCACGACGAAGGGAGTTTCTCAATTACCGCGGCTACTTTGAACGACTCGTTCAGCTTTATGCCTTCGGCATCCAGATCATGCATTATCAGTTGCATGTCTTGGACTTGAGATGTTACGCTCTTGGAATCCAGCATTTTGAAATCCAGAAACCGATCGACGATGAATTTCTTCAACCCAGCACTTTCAGTTTTGTATTTATTTACAAGTGACTCCCATAGAGATTTTGTCATCTCTATTGAACAATACATATTATACAACGTCTTGTCCAATGCATTGAGAACGTAGTTACGGCACAGGAAATCTCTGTGCGACCACACATCGCATGCAGCCTTACTATCGAAATTATCTTCCGTACCGACTGGCGGGTCTTCATGCAAAAATCGTACTAGGTTTCATGTTGTCAGGTATAACAACATCTTCTACTGTCATCTTTTGAAGTCGGCTCCGTTGAACTTTTCCATCTTCTCTCCAGTTGGAACGGCGGTTGGAACGTCATTGATTCCAGCCATCAGTTTGCTCGAAAAAAAATTCGTCTTCCATACTGGCTAGCGGGTCTTCATGCAAAAATCGTACTAGGTTTAATGTTGTCAGGTATAACAACATCTTCTGCTATCATCTTTTGAAGTCGGCTCCGTTGAACTTTTCCGGCTTCTCTCCGATTGGAACGGCGGTTGGAACGTCATGGATTCCAGCCATCAGTTTGCTCGAAAAAAATTCATCTTAAAAATGTTGGGAGCTTTATACTGATGCAAACTGAGCGCAGGCAGAATGACGGTATACCATCGTTTTCGGCTAAGTCGAGGCTAGAGTTAGATTCTCTCTTTAAGATGAATTTGCCCCACATACGGTGCTCACGGAATACGGCAATCGTCTCCCAAGATACAACGACTTTTATCTTGCGATAGCAGCACTGCAAATCGCAAGGCCTCCGAACCGAGGAAGCTTCTTGAACTCTCCAATGCAAGAATGCAATGCTTGCTTTGCTTGGAAGAAAGTGAGTGAATGAATGTGTGAATGAGTATGTGAGGGATTTTATTTATACATATGAAAGGGTATAAGAACCTCTTGGTTCAATTTAGATCTCATCCATCCATTTCAAAATGGGTGATGTAGATCACATCCTTTCCTAAGAAGCATACTACCTCTTCATTAGATGCACCCTTTAATCATCCAAAAGGCATTTAAACCTTTTTGATTATTTTTCCATTTATAATTTCTAACAGTTTATATTTCGACGCTGATTGGGAACGAATTTTGCGATGAAAATATATTTGTTGCTAATTTGTGATAAATATTTTTTGTTGCTAATGTGCGACGAATTAGGTTTTCGTTGCAAAATTCATCGTAAATTTGTAACGAATAATATACGTACCAAATGTTTGTCCCTAAATTGAAGTTTTTTTTAGTGTCATAACAGTTTTGGTGGCATTTGGTGTATTGTCAATTATAATCTTGCAATATAATTAGTATTATCATGTAGATAGATTAACCGGGCATTGTTCTATTCTTGGAACATGCCATAACATTAGTATTAAGAGTCTTGCTATAATATTTTTTATATTATACACAAAATCAGGAATATACATTTATTTTTTGTAAAGCATCTAGGGCAATCATTAATCAAAGTTTTCCAATTGCCTAAATTATATCATGTCATAACATTACCTTGTTGGAGGATTATTTTATTTCTGCTTCTTTTACTCAGAAAACTGCTGAAATTTACCATAAATTTCAGGAAGTTCTCGGATTCTCAATGTTCATAGCCAGAAGTGCTCGAAGAAAATTGTATTGTATACAATAATATTGCCAAAAGAAATTTGGATTAACGGGTAGCATGTCGATCGGGAATTTATAAGGGTATGACAAAGTTCTTTGAGAAGGATATATATATCATATATATTATTGCTGTAGAGGCCAGGTTCTTTGTTTCCTTGTTTGAGGAAGCTGTTCCTGCAGAATGCATGTAGCACTGAAAAATAACTGATATATATTTTTCTGTCGTCACTCGCTTGCATCTTCTTGACATTTTATGGACTATTAATTTCTTTGGTGATACTATATATAATCCTTCATTTCCTTAATTTGGCAGATAGATTGTTTTGTCGATTGCCATTATTCCGAAATTGATGATCTGTTATGGGTGATTATTGGTGGCACGGGTTCTGAGACTCTTGGGTGATTGATGATCATGTTGGAACAATTGGTATTGCAGAAGCTATTCTTGCGGTGGCCATGCTGGGCTTGTTAATTAGAAGTGTCTTGACTGTTTCAAGCAGCACTCGTAACACCGTTTTGAAAAATAATTGTTGGTTATTAGATGAGTCACCAGTGTCCAATCACTAATGGATTTCAAATTCTCTCGTCATGGGATCACACAAGGACCGTGGCAAGCGGGGGACAGATCTTCTAGTCTTTAAAAACAGTAGATTAAGGGATGTATTATTTATAATTATGGTCGGATTGTGGCTGCGATTCGATCGTAATTAGTTACGATCTTTCTCTGAATTCACAATCCCTCCAGATTATAATTTGGATCGGGACAAGTGGCTGGAGGCCACTGGTAGTGAACAAGTGGTCACGTAGCCTGTTGCTAAGCGAGGGGAAGCCTTCGGGTGGCTTTTGGTCACCCGTCCTGACCTAAACTATAACCTAGGAGACGATAAATTCAGGGAGGGATCACAACCAATTATAATCGGATCATGACCACAATCCAACCGTAATTATAAGTGGCCTATCTCTTACTCTACTTTTTTTTATGTATAGGAGCTCTGGGCTTGTGACAAGCGATACCATCTCTAATATATTAACAAACAATGAAGGTTATAAAATCTGTGACCAAAGTTATGAATCATTAAATTGAGGTTATAAATCAGCAGTTTGTGAGACTTAGAAAATTAAAGAAATTTATTAAATAAATTTTGAATTGAAATTGACTTGTTTGGGACTATCAATAAATTTTGATAAAAATTATTGATGATTTAAATGTTTTTAAAATTTTTAAATTCTAGCATGGATAAAATTAGGAGAGTGCAAATTAGTTAGTGGTGTTATTGTATAGTAAGTCGAAATATAATACTGTACTAAAAATTAAAAAGAAAATTTTTTTAAAATAATTTCTCTAATTGATAGAGGTGATGATGAATTAAAAGTTTTTAAATATGACGAGACACGGAAAGTGAAAGGAATATATCTTAAATCAATTTTTTTAATATTTCATTTTTAGATCACCATTATGAAAATATGTTTTGATCAACATTAAAGCGGTGATGTTTGGATGAAATCAACATCGATGATGTTTTAATGAAATCAGTACCAATGATGTTTTATTGAACTAAAGTGGTACGTGATGCTTTGAAAAATCAACATCATGATGATATTTCAAAAAAATTAATACTAAGATATGATAAAGCTTTAATGAAATCAATAATAAAATAATGATGCTTTAAAAAATTAGCACTGGTGATATTTTAACCAAAGAAACAGTAATTATAAGGTGGTAATATTTTGACTAAAACAACATTAAGATGGTGATATTATGATGAAATCAGTTTCAAATGTGTTGATATTTTAACAAAATCAAGGTAGTCGCCTTTTGTCGGCCTCCGGCAATTTGATGTATCATATAAACGGGTGACATCGGCCATGAACTACTTTGAGACTCAGAGGATAATTAGAAGGTAGAAGAAAGACTTTGTTTTTAGAGTATATTAGGAATTGATTTCTTCTCATCCTATTATAATACAATTATCACTTTCTAATTAATTGAGTGGCACCCTAGTTTAAATGATATTAGAAAATATGACTCATGCCGATTTTATATATCTGGGTATGAAAGTCACAGTTTCCCAACTGTTGACTAACTTAATATATAGTTCCACATCCTTCTACAAACTGACGTCGCACAGGGCCCAATTTTTTAGTAATTTATTTATTTATTTATTTAATAAAGGCTAATAAAATAAGAGGTGTTTTTCTTTTCTCAGAATTATTTATTCTCACGGTTCAAAAAAAAAAAAATCTCCAAAATCTCTCAAATCCTCACCGCCACTTTAAGCTGTCGGTCATCGGAAACTAAAAATTGGCCATGGATTTTTTATAGAGCTCAGCTTAGACTACGTTTTTGTACCAAAATTATAGAGAATCCGTGACTCCAAGCTCAAACCGTCACCCTCATCGCGCGTCTTCATCATGTGCGTTGTCTCATGTGTTGTTGTTGACCGTTGTGTAACCTAGATCAGTGTCTTTTATGAGGATTTGGGTTGATTCTAAATCTATTTTGCGAGGTGAGAAAAATATGAGCTTGTTCTTTGATTTTGATTAGAAACTTATGAGTTGTGGTTAATTACTTATTAGTTTAGTTGTGTAATGCTGTTGTGTAGCTATTGAAGCTTTTGCTCCGGAAGGTGTCCATTAATTTCGTCTCAAATCGAGCGTCAAGTTTGAATTTTTATTTCGAGTTAAACATTATTTTAATTGTTTCAATTTGAAAGTAGGCTTTTTGGAATTTGGATTGTGACAATCAATCTTCAATTATATTTGAAATTTCGATCCAGATTATTTATTCGGAGGATTTTTTTTTGTCTGTTTTAGCATTGAATAATTTGATTTTGGAGGTATGATGCATTAGAATTCTCAAATATGATATTTAGAAATTTAATGTATAATTTTTGGAAGTGAAATGTAGAGTTTGCAAATTTTAGAGAAGTATGAAAAGTTAGGGGGTGTTTGGTATGCGCGTTTTTCATTTTTATTTTTTGAAAAACGTGCGTTTTCTGAAAAATAGTATTTGATTTGTGTTTTTCGTGTCTGTTTTCTAAAAAAATAGATAGCATTTTCTAGAAAAACAGAAAATAATAAAAAGTCATTTTTTATTTTCTAAAAAACGCGCATTTTTCAGAAAATGAAAATGAAAAACATGCATACCAAACGCACCCTTAGTTTTTTAAATTCTAATTTAGGATTGTTAAAGCAAAAAAAAAAGAGCATTATATAATAAGTATTTTTATAATGCCTATAATATAATAAGTGGTTGAGAGTTTGATTTGTTTATTTTTATGTAGAAAATTGGAATGCATCCTACTTGAAAGTATTATTGGTGCAAATATCCTCTAGGTTAAGGTTGACAGGTTAACTAAACTTGAGTTGACTCAAGCTTGAGTTTTAATGTTTGAGTTTCGATGTTTGACAATATGTGAAAATTACAGATACGATCATCCGTTTGGGGAGATTGTTGGTGCAATTCCTCTCTGGTCAAGGTTTGATCAGTTTGATGAGAAGAAGAGTCAAGTAGGTCAAAGAGTTGACCGGATACTTGACTGGGAAAGTCCTAACTGGAGGTTAGGCAAGGAAAAATCCTGGTGAGTGAAGCCAGGTGAAAATCCTAGTGAGTGAAGTTAGATGAAAGCCCTAGTGAGTGAAGCCAGGCAGATAAAAGTCCCGGTGAGTAAAGTCGGGTAGTGGGAAAATCCCGGTGAGTGAAGACAAGTGAACATCTTAGTGAGTGAAGCTAGGTGAAAGCCCTGATGAGTGAAGCCAAATAGATGAAAGTCCTGGTGAGTGAAGCTGAGCAGTAGAAAAATTCTGGTGAGTGAAGTCAGATGAAAATCCTAATGAGTTAAACTAGGTGAAAGTCCTGGTGAGTGAAGTCAGGCAGAGGAAAGTTCTAGTGAGTGAAGCTGGGCAGATGGGAAGTCCTGGTGAGTGAAACCAGGCAGATGGAAAACCCTAGTCAGTGAAACTAGGCAGATGGAAAGTCTAACTGAGTGAAGCCAGGCGGAAGGAAAGTCCTAGTGAGTGAAGTTAGGCAGAAGGAAAAACCTAGTGAGTGAAGCCAGACACGTGGAGATCCAGGTGAGTCAAGGTTGACCGAACACCTGGTATTGGGAAGTCCAAGTAGGCCAAAGGAGTAACTGGATAGTTAACACAAGAAAATCTAGATAGGTCAAGGATGATCGGACATCGGTGGAAGGAAGTCCGAGTGGGTCATGGAGGACCGGACACTTAACACGAGACGGTAAGTCCAAGTCGGTCAAGGTTGACCGGACACTTAGCACGAGGAGAAAAGTCCAAGTGACTCAAAGGATTGACCGGACACTTAGTGAAAAAGTACTGGTAGGTCAAGGTTGACCAGATGCTAAGCACGAGAAGTCCCAACAGGTCATGGTTGACCAGATATTGGGTTTGGGAGCCCTATATGTGACTCGGGAGAGCTAGGGTTGGTCACTTTGATCAAGTGATCAAATTGGACCAAGCTCAATCGATCAACTGATTGATTGGACACAGTGCTACGACAAACAGCAGCACAATTGATCAGTCGATCGATTTGGAGCCTTTCTCGCAAGCACAGAGAGTAGCCCAATCAATCAAGTGATTGATTGGAGCTAGGATTATCACAGGAAGCAAGCACACATAAGCCTTCCCAATTGATCAACCGATTGATTGAGTTATGAACGTTGTGCAGGTTGTAGGTTTTGGACGGCTGAGATCGTTGGGATTTGACGTAGTAATTGATTGGGAGCAAGTCCAATCGATTGGGAGCCCTGGAAGCGCCAGGTATAAAGTCGTTGCACGCTTTCTTCTTCGCAAGCGTTCTCCTGATTTTCATACAACTTCTCCGACTACTCTCCGTCAGTTCTTCGAAGCTCTTGGAGATAAGTGTTGTTGTATTTCCAAGGTTAAAGAGGTATCTACAAGCAACAAGAGAGCAAGAAGAAGGTTTTTCATTTGTATTCTTTGTATTTTTCTCCTTGCGTTGAATTGCATACTTGTGTGTGTTGTAAGAGGTTTCTCCACCTCCGGTAGTACCGAGAATAAGTTGTTTTTTTATAGTGAAGAGTGCTTGTGTGTATGGATCCTTAGATTAGTCACCTCAGCTTGAGGTGGATACCAAGTAAATCCTTCGTGTTAGCATTGTAAGTGTGTTTCGTCCCTCCTCTAGTTAATCATTCTGCTACATATCATCATTACGAAGCAAGACAACTAGCGCGATGAGTTATTCATCCCTCCTCTAGTTACAAATCGACTCTAACAAGTATCTATCAGGACTTGATAAGAAGAAAAAAAGTTGAAGAATTTATTGAGTCTCAAATTTGAGAGGCGGTTGGCAAATTTATTGTAAAAAAATAAAGAAATCCATCACTTCAAGATATGGTTAATGAAGAGGAAAAAGAAAATAATTGTAATAAATTGCACGAAGGCCTAGCCATTGAAAATGGTGTAGAGGAAGATATGAATGAACTTGAAAGCGATGAAAATGATGATGACTTAAACTTAATATTAATTATTTTGAAAGTGATGATACTGTTATTAATACAGTGAGTGAAGAACCAAATTCATTGATTACACTTGACATTTTAATCCTAGAAATTAAGAGAATTTAGATCTCAAGTGCAGGGACAAATTATTGGAAAAAGATCTTATAAGAGATATATTAACAGAAAAAAGTCTCAAACATAGATCAAATAGATGATTCACTTCAGATTTCTTCACTCAGATTTCTTCAAATGATCAAAATACTATAGAGATTAGTTGATCTATTCAAAAGCACTTGATAAAAAATTTTATTTTTTTGTTGCAAGTTGTTTAAAAGGGGCTCAACCAAGTCAACTAGTAAATGAACGATATTGCAGTTGAGGACATCTCAGTAGTATATTTAAAAAACATGAGATAAATATTGAGTAGCTAAAAAAGCTTTGGAGAAAGGTATTACACTATTAATTTTACTTGTGAGTTTTTTATCTAAACAAAATATAGTATTTTGTGATAGTAATAAAAGTTTTATGATGATAATAAGAGAATTTTTAGGGCTACTATTGAGATGATTATTAAGTGAGACTCAATGATTAAGGAGTATCATCAGGAAAAGAAAAATATATATCATCGTTATCTTTACTATAAAATTTAAAATCGTTATCTTTACTATAAAATTTAAAATAAATTGATATGCTTGTTAATTCTAAAATCTGGATTTTTTTTTCCACCAGACTGTTTAACGTCTAGGACCGGCCTTGGCCCCACGTCCCCGTAGTTGATTCCGCCCCCTCCGCGTTTCAGTTAATTGAATTAATCTATTTCTCTTTAATTAACACCAACTCCATGTTCCGGTCAAACTGCAGCTTCTTAATTACTTAAGCAGGAAGTTTCCTCCTGTCCACTAAGATGATTCATTCCATAAATAATGGGGGCTCTCCCTTAATTTCCTCACATGATCCATCAAGTAATTAACGAAATGGCGAAGGTGGGCGATTCTCTGCCGTCTTCATCAGAGCCCGTTTCGCCAACTAGTAACGAGATTATGAAGGAGGTGAAGAGTTCTTTCTCGTCTTTTGGAAATAATTAATTAAATCTTAAAATTCTCTCCGAATTAATTTCTGAAACCATGTAGCTAGCTAGCTAGCGTATTTGATCATGTATATATCGTGGTTTGTGTGCAAGGAATCCGCATAGCTACTTTTGTTATATTTTCTTGCAGCAGCGGCAGCAGAGAGTCCTGAAAGTTGAGGCTGAATCTTCAGAAAACTGTTTGGAAAAGATAAAAGGCGTCTTAGAAAAGCTTCGAGGTATATACGACTGATCCCTTGCTTAAATATATATACAATTAATCTGTATTCTGTTATTAATTATTATCATGCAATGGACATTTAATTAAGACCTCTCTCTGTGCTTTAATTGGCAACTTGATGTATTATTTGAAGAAACGAGTGACATCGACACATGGCGTGAAAAGAGAGATGGGACGGTGATGGTCTGGGGTTGCTTTGATCCTGAGAAGCTTAAAATAAAGTTAGAAAATGAGGCCGGCGATGCGATCAAGTCAATTACAGACGTCCCAACTAAGAGCGTTCATAGCGGCAGAGATGGGACGGTAATAGAGCACTTAGAAAATCAGGATGTCTTGGATCAACCGCAAGGGTTGCCTGAGAAGCGAGTTAACGAAGTAGTTGCTGATAGTGGTAAAAAAACAACGGAGTCCAAGCAAAGCAGACCGTGGAATGGACGGGGGTCTCGCAGGTAATGGAGAAGTTAGAAATTTATTTATTTGATTATTAAATTTGACAAAATAAATAAATAAATATATTTATTTATTTTAATTTATTTAATATTAATTTTGTTCATTTAATTCATTTTCAGTGATAAATTGGCATCGTATGAGTACGATGGTCCGGACTGTGCAGCCAGAATCCCTGCGATGTTTGTTCGCGATCGCGATGTCAGCGATATCAAAATTCTCCCGACTGGTGAATTAATAAGGACGACCAAAGAAAAAAGTGGGTGATGTTGTTGTATATTGTAATACTGAAGTTATAAATGACAATACTAAATGGTTATGCCGATCAGTAAGATATATTTTGTAAATTATTATCAAGAATATTTTAATAATATCATCTCTATATATTAATTAAATGCATATTTTATAATTAATTTCTAGCTCTCAATAAAATTTATCGTAAATAAAATAAATATTTGAAATTGATTTTTAATCAGTGATGGGACAGTAATGGTCACGGACCACTTTAATCATATATTATTAAAACTCATGAAATATCCTCCTATTTAGGATGGTAATTTGGATTTTGTTTAAGTTTATTTGATGTGGTAATTAAATTAAGCTATTTTAAATCTAAAATGAACTAAATTTATCTTGATTTCCTTTTAACAAAGTTTGAGCTTTGATTGCTTATATATTATCAAGCTTTTAATTTGAATTTATTTGATTCCTTGACACTTTTATATTTTAAAATTTAGTTGGTTAAGGGACTCGATATTTAAAGCTCATTTATTCTTTGAGAGTATATTCATGAATATGATTTACCAGTTTAATTTTGTTTTTGGAGATTATTCACAGATAATTCACAATCTATCTTTATGAAATTATCTTCATGAAATGAGCTTATTGAATTATTCAATAATTTGCACTATATTTTATAGTGTAGAAAAATATAATAAGATAAAGTTCGTTATTATTTTTTAAAGATCGTTTAGTTTTTTAATAATAAGTCATTTTAGTTTTATTTAAAAAGTTTGTTAAGAAGATAAGTAGTGCCATTAATGTATAAAATAGATTAGGATCCCATATATTGAAATTAATGATTTTAGTGTTAATACAATTTTATTTTATAATATTAAGGTCAAGTTCTTTTCTTTTCTTTTTTTTTTCCCTTAAATCCTAATTATTCTTTTCCCTAAAGCCTAAATCACATGCTCCATTGCCTTCAAAAATAGCAGTCAAGAAGAAGTGTTGACCACCCATCCAACAAACTAGACCAGATCTACCCTTGGTTTAAATCAACCCATCCCCAATCACCCCCTTCTAAGTTCTAACTCTAAAAAAATTCCCAGGGCTATAATGTCATGGTAAGTTATTCAAATTGTCACTCAAATATCCGCGATTCAATTTCCAACTATGGTATATTTGTAAAAAAAAATTCTTTAAATGGGGTGCACAATCAAAGGATGTTAGGCTTCTGAGCTGCCCGTCGCGTGCACTTCCCGATTTATTTTGATGACCGATGGCAAAATTCTGTGAGATGGGTCGGTCATCCTAGGGCTAGTCAATGAGGCTACTAGGTTTACATATTTATATATACTCTAAAAATAGAAACTAGAAGAACCTATAACACAGTCATAACCCAGAACAGAACTAGAACTCTAAATAAAATTAGAACTCAAGAAAAACTTAGAACCCATAACAAAACCAAAACTTAGAACAAAACTAGATCCTAAAACTAAAACTCAAAATCGAGAATCCAGAATTAGAAACCAGAATTAAAAACGAAACCAACCTGACAAATAGACTTGACAGATAGAAATAAACTAGATCAAATAGACAGATATACAAACTAGACAAGTAGATTAAACAAATAGACAAATCAAATCAAACAAATCAAAATAATAATAAAAAAATGCCGTATAAAAAGGGTAGTCTAATGCATGAAATTTCTATCAATGTGTCTCAAGAAAAAAATTGGACTACATTGGATCTATAATATGCAATGTTATCCTACATTCCAAAAAGTTATTTTTCAACTCAAACTTGTGACTACAATAGAAGCAATAAGATGTAATTATGAAACATCCTGCACAATGACTTTTGTGTAATGATACGGGGTGTTAAATGTGGATCCTGGAATAATGTGGAAGTCAAGGTCAAGATTATATGACAGTTAAAGTCAAGGAAAGGTGGCAACCCGCATGTCACTCCCTTGCTCCTTACACAACGTTGAGACCCTCAATCTAAGGACAACTCGAGAGACCTGGTGAGTCGTTCATGCATCAGAACAATTAGCATCTAATCAAACATTCTTGAGACGCTCAAGTTTAATAAAATACCGATGGGATGTAGGGTCGTCCAGGTCTCAAGGATCCAACTTTTCACTCTCAGATTCAAATTTACAACTTAATATACAGCTAGTCAAGCATATGGGCTCTCACTTGACATTCCCTCGTCCTCCTACATACGGATGGCCGAGTATAACGTTGACCAAAATGCCATGGCTTAGTATCCTAATCTCTATAAAGCAAGCACACAAAGGCAAAACTCAGAAGAAACCCAACCGAATTTATGGAGCTCAGGATATCAGTTCAGAGATAGGCCTCCAGATACCAGGACGACTGGTTAAAATCACTAGTTGGGCCTTTAGGGAGTTGGTTCCCCATTCTTCAGAAGCAAGTAACTCGCATATGGCTAGTCGGTCGTAGAACTACCCAGACCTAGGGGACTTGACTCTCTATCTGTAATCAGATCTCCAATGCCGCACGATATATGGTAGGGCAGTCTTAATGGCTTAATGTTCTTACAGAACTCAGTGTCTCCTTTATATATCGCTAGCTATCACTACAATATGTGGCAGAACGGCTAAATATCAAGCCGAGATATACTCAAGGGTAACATTGTTAGAAAATCGCAACCGTTTATCAGAAAATAAAAACCATCTATTAGAGAATATTCTTCTATAATAACATGAGGATTCAATAAAACCTTTCTTGAGGGTGGCTTTATTACACCTTCCATCAGTCGACATATTATGACAGGATAGTCCTCCAACCGCCTCATTAATAGTGTCAGTTACAGAAAGGGTGCACACGGGTAACGAAAGATTCCTCGGACGGTGACTACACACCTCCCAAGCTATACATATTTCCTTATTTAATAACTTCTGACACTCGATGTTCTCTGTTATTTCATAATTGTGGAAGTTATAGAGGTGATATATAAATGGGGGTCCTCTCCGATGGTAAGGTATGCTTTGTCACATATTTTATTATCGCAAGCTCTCATTGTTCAACTAGTATTTTTCTTCCCGCTTGGGCAGTTATTGACTTAAGCATCAGAGGGCTTTTGTTAGGGACCTTTTCCCTGGTTTTTGGTACTGACGTTTTGTTTATTCGTTTGGGTGTGTGCAAAGCAAATTTGTGCACCAGCTCACAACCCTTCCTTAAATCTGAGAGTGTTCGCCGAGTCAACGTCATAGCCACCTACCTAGTGCGCTATCTCTAGCTTTCAAACAGGATTATATTTGGCGTCATCTGTGGGAACCTTCACCTGAATCTGAAACTCAAAGATGGAAGAAGTTGGACGACTCACCACAGTTACTTTAACGCAAAAAGCATTAGAAATGTTTATTAATGCTTGGGCATAGAAGCTGGTGCAGCAACAACAACAAATAGCAACGATGACACTTTGTCGCATGACCCTGCCATGTCAACAATAGGCCCTCACACTGAGTGAGGAGCCTGAGCGGGGAATCCAGTGGGGCACCACCTAATTCCTCCGGCTGTTGGCTTGGTACCGCCTTATGTTCCACTAGTCCATCTGTCACCCGTGCCACCCTTCTCGATCATACGCCATTGACCATTATTTTGCACGTCGATCGAGGACATAGACCGGGTGGAACAAAGCATAGTCTTCTAGAAATGCACCTGTATAAGACGTGCACAAAGGAAAGGTCCCTATGGCTTGCAGTTCTCCTAAGTGGATTAGCACACCATTCTCCTAGAGGATATTAGATGACAAATTGGAGAAGCATTACCACCCCTAGCAATAGGGGAATATGCAGGGGTAACCAACTTCGAAGACCACCTCTTAAAATTCAAAAACACCTATCTCCTTCACTAATATACGGAAGGTGTAAAGTACTTAGTGTTTCTCACCACACTCTCTGGCTCCTAAAGTGCTGCAGAAGAGTACACTGATGGACGAGAAAGGAGTGTGTGTTGTTTCAGAGGAACGAGAAACCGGAGCGGAAGATTGCTCGAGGAGCAAAAGATGTAGCTGTCCAAGGGACGAAAAGCTATGGAAGAGTATGCTGGCGGACGATAAGGAAGTAAGCAATGATTCCGAGGGACAAGAAGCCGGAGCGGAAGTTTGCTCGTGAATGTCGGAAGTTGGGTTCGGGTGAGTCATATTCCGAATGGCCAAAATCACCCAAGCGAGCAGAGCCGAAGCGGAAGACTCAGATAGAAGCAAGCAAAACCGAAGAAGGAAGCCAGGACCAAAAGTCAGCAAAAGGCTGACTTCTAATGCCCGGGGCGCCCAAACCAGTCCGGGGCGCCAGGACCGGTCTGAGCGCTAGGACCAGTCCGGGACGCCGATATCGGTCCAGGGCGCCTGAAGCAAATCGAGATGCCCAAACCAGTCCGGGGTGCCTGAAACCTGAAACTTAGCCAAATTCGACATTCCACGTACAATTGTGTCGAGTATAAAATATTATTCCATTCCAGGCGCCTCGAGTAGGGATATATAAGCAGCTCTGCTCTCAGAAGCTAAATATGACAAGAAACTGTGAAACAACACTTGTACACTTTTAGTTTTCTATTTAGCTCTCTGATTCTATACTATCATTGCTGTTGATCCTGTCTAAGATGCTGTACAAAATGGAAAGGTGGGGAGAGAACTCATTGCCGATGAGGAATAATACCTGCAGAACACCTGATCCAAGAAAACCAAAGCGGATCTGGAAGAATGAAGCCACAGAACGCCCTCCTGGCACAGAAATCCGAGGATCAAAGGAAGAATCCGATGAGAAATATCTAGATCTGGAGCTCCGAAGACTTCCTGCACACAAGAGACCAGCCAACACTATCGTCAGTGACCTAAGACCGGGGTGGGAATCCCTGGCTAGGCCCTCCGACACTTAAGTCAGTGATCTCTCTTAGTGTGGAAGAAAGAAGAAGAAGATGAAGAAGAAGAAGAAGAACAATAATGGAAAATTAGGGTTTGCCACACGAGTGATGAGTATCAATACTAGCCTTTACTTGCCTTGCCAAAGGAAAGGATTCCTCTTTTTATACCACTTCACATAATCTTCGTAGTCATGAAGTGGACCCCGATTTGTTAGAGTTTGTTATGAGATGACGTGAACTGTGTACTTGTGGAAAATAGCTTTTAAGGAATCTTTTTTGTATCTCAGATATATCTTCTTTGTTATCTAGTACTTGCAGAAGAGCCTAGAAGTATTCTTCCCGCCAAATTAGTCAACCTGTTATACAATCACATAAGCTATTTATGAATATTCTTAAAACATTTGCTCTCGCCCTATCTTATATCGAGTTATATTTATCGCTCATGTTTGCTTACCCTGTCTCCACTATGTTGTGGACAACCCGATATTATACTATGATTTATATTGGACAAAATTGAGCCTAAGTTATGTCCGGGCTGGTTATGACTATTGTTCAACGTAGGTCCTAATCGTCTAGTAATATACTGTGAATTCCGTAAAGCCTGGTATCTTTTCAGACCCAGGCGATTATATACACCCAACTAATACTAGTCTATGTTCAGATGTACTAACCTAAATAGTTCTTAATCTCGATCGATATTGGCCTACCTTCCTTAAGGTATATCTCGATCGATATTGGCCTATCTTTCTTAAGGTATATCTGAGTCGATATCGACTTACCTTTCCTAAAGTATATCTCGATCGATATTGGCCTACCTTTCCTAAGGTATATCCCGATCGACATTGGTCTACCTTTCTTAAGGTATATCCTGACTAGTTTGGACTATCTTTTCTTAAGGTATTATCCCAGACGGTAGTACTCTATCCCTCTCAAGGTATATACCGACCGATATTACTCTATCTTTCTCAAGGCACATCCCGACCGATATTACTCTATCTTTCTCAAAGCACATCCCGACAGATATTATCCTACTTTCTTAACTCTGCCATTTCCTTTCTCCTTCCCACTGGGGACCCACTAAACCTAGCTCATATCACTAGCACTACAAGAAAACAAGGCTTCAGAGACGAAAAATTCTATCTTTGAAAGTCATTTTTCCGTCTCTAAAGAATGTTTGAGACGAAATATTCCGTCTCAAAAATCATTAGTGAAAGCCCCGTAGCTAATTTTGAGACGAAAATATTCCGTCTCTAATTTCAAAAACAGATTGAAAAAATGTTTATGAATCTGTTTTTAATTTGATCAAATGAAATTAATTTTAAATATAAATTTTGTTTCTAATTTTGTTTTAAATTCGTCATTAATCTTGTTTTAAATTCGTCATTAATCTGTCTCAAATTTCATAACAAATATAATTTTAATATATTAATAAATCCATTTGTAATTCTATTTATAAATTTATATATAAATTAATTTTTAAATTTATCACTAAATTTATATTATATTATATTTTTATATTTCTCATCTACGTAATACTTTACCAAAAATAATCACACATTTCAAACCGATTAAAAATATTTAAAACAATCAACTTCCATACAATTAACATTGAAATAAATATAATTAATTTCTAATCCAAAAATATCATACAATTAACATTCAAAAATATCATACAATATAATTCCTATTTCCATTAACCACACACGCCACACTAGTGATAGTTTGGTGCATCGAGGGTTTCAAAAGTGGTTGCACCCTTTCAATACAACTTCTAACTGAATTTCCCACACTCGCCATATCGTACACTTGGATAGCTATGGACATGTTAGTATTCACACTCATGTTTGCCATGAATTAGTCAAGTACTATCCTTCGAAGCTAGTTTCGGGTAATAATTATCCCGAAAACTTCAAGTGAGTCCCTTCTAGATGTTCTATTTGGATTGCTCTCTTCTAGATTTTCAGGTGACTCCCCACCTTTCCCACCTTCTTAAGGAGCATGCATATTGCTTAATTGAATGAGTTCCTGCAAAATTTACTAGACTATTAACAATCATCCTCATCAGGAAAATGGAAGGGTGAAGCATGCAAAACTTAAAAGAATGTATCAAAATCAGATAAACATAGTTTAAAAAAAGGTTCTGTGGAAACTTCCCATCTAAATATACAATAAAAAAATAGTAAATCTTTATTGTTCTCTAATCTGACTCCATGGGTGAATGAATGGTACTAGATAGAATTAATCATTTTTTATGTTTGACTTTACTGAACGTGCACATCTAACTTGGCAACTCTACTGCAATAAAAAATTATGATTAATTGTAATCAAACTATATTTAGTCAAGCACCTCATAGAAAATATCTAAGCACAACTTGACATGATGAGATCAGTCAAATGAAATATGCTCATTAATAAATGACAAGGAAAATGAAAATTAATGCAAATTTGTCATTATTTCTAACCAAGAACATCTACTTTATTCATGAAATAAATTGATCATTGTTATGCAAGACAGTCACAAAAGATTTAACATCTGATCTGGTTGCCAAATGTCAACCATTATGATGCCAGCATGTACGTACCAGTTGTCAAACACAACTAAAATTTGCTATGATTACCTGTGCAAAAACATATAACATATTACCTGATCACCGACCTTTTTCTCTCATAATAAAAAAGAATAGGGTGACATCTCTTATCCTCGTTCATCAAGCTTGAGTTCTGCAAATGGTCAACAAATGCTGCTCTGCCTTGGATTCAGGCATATGCTAGAGAATCAACCTTCTCACTGTTGAACTTCTCCAATTTATTCCCATTGAATGCCTGTATAAGTAAATAACTTTCAAATGCCTATATTGCCAAATGCAACATGCTTGGTAACATAGATTGCCAGAGTAGAATGACCACCTTTTTTCTGGTCCTTCCCAATTGGTGCAATCTTAGTAGAAGTTGATAAAATTAGGGAAAGTACAGATGCTAATCCAACCACATGGTTATTTCCAACAGGACTCATTGCACCCCCACGAGGAGACTTACTAAAAATTTGTAGTGGACTGCTATTATTTGAACTACTGAATTGTGTCCATGGACCTGTCATACAAGAGGCATCCAGTTCAAACTGTAGTACCAATTAAATATGCAATATTGTTAGCTGTATAAGTAAAACACAGAGATAACAACTGATAAAAAGGAACATAGACCCATATTTGTCTCTACCTGGAGGCAAATTAATAATAGGTGAACGAAACTTCTGATTCATCTTTTTTCAAAATCATGAGTTACATGTTGCATTAAATAGTATGGAGAAATGAAATACTATCACTTAACTGAACAAGAGCTCACCATTACATTTTACTAAAGTAACATGACATGAAAAATAGGAGATTATCAAATAGTATAAATATAAGGAATCAAAATCATCGTTTGAGAATTAAACTGACATTCTCTACTTTAGAGTTTGCACTACAAAGTTCAGAAGCTTTAATTATTCTCAGAAAATGACATATTTTTTTCTGAGCTCTTAAAATGATAATGAAGATGATGTCATCCAATTGTTTAAAAATAGAAATATTTTCAACATGCTGAGATATAACAAGGGATCGAAGTGATTATCATGTTCACACAGGCAAAGGATAATAGTGATTTTCCAAAACCGTTTCCTTTCAGAATACCATACCCATGTAATTAAATTGGCTAATGGAAAGAGCAGAAGATAAAATTAGTGGGAAAAGCAGTTTCATCTAGACAAGGTCATCAATGAAACCGAGAGAACCTAAATATTAACAATATACGGTGGAAATTCCCATTCAACAATAACAATAAAACATTGCAATAATACTATCATACTGAAAAAAAATAATTTTATTGATAAAACAGTAAATATTTATAAAAAACAGGGCATATCTCTTCATACGGGCAGCCAAAGAATCACATAGTGCCAGACGCGACCAAAGCGGCGATGGCCGCGACAGTGGCCAAGACGGCTGAGGTTATGGTGGCTGCGTCAACAGCAACGTGACAACCACCGCGTGATTAGGTCCCAGCGAACGATGTCGTGTGCAATAGCCACCGCGCGATTAGGACGCAACTGGTGTCGTGTGTTGCAAGATGGAGAAGAAGGATGGTGGAGAAGATTAGGATTACTTGAGCTTTGGTGGATTGTCGTGCCTTGTAGAAAGATACCAAAGAACCCAAAAGTCTTGGAGTCGGCGTGTCTTGAGTGAAGATACACAGTTCTAGGGTTTTAAATAATGAATTAAAATAAAATATATTTATAATTATTTAATAAATTTTTATCTAAATTCCATATATCACAAACGGATTATTTATTGTTTATAAATTTTTTAAACAGATTTAGGGACAAATAAAATTTAGTATCAAATTTCGTTACTCTTCCATATTTATTTTTGTTTATAAAAATTTATTTATAAATTCTGTTTTTAATTCATCTTAAATTCCATCTCAAAATTTTTTATATATATTATATTTTATTTAAGTGAAACGGATTAGTAATTCCGTATCAAATCTGTTTCTAAATTATTAAAATTTGAAACAGATTTTAATTCCGTTTTAAAAATCAGTCTCTGAAACCCTGTTTTCTTGTAGTGTAGTCTTCCCTTCAAGTCTAGTCGAAGGAGGTGTAGCCGACTGACTAGACCCAAGCCTAATTTTGTCTCTTTGCTCATCTTTAGTCATGTCCTTGCCATGGCCATTGCAGTAGTCTTGTGACTTTCTCTATAGTAATCCCCGTGACTCATAGTACAGCAATCCCGTGAACCCAGGTATAGTGATGTCGTGAGTCCTTTAGCCCCTTTAAATAGGGTTGTGATCCTCCCTTCCTTCTTCACTTTCCTCAGTTCTTTTCCATTTTCCTTACTGAGAGTATGACTTTAGGCCTCCCTCTCTGGGAGCAATTTATGTTGGGGAAGATAGGATTTGTAATGAAGCTGCTCAAACTCTAGATTTAGCTAACTCTCAGGCACGAGAGTTAGAGGTATTTCTGTCGATCACCAGTTCCAAACAAGGTCAGGGACAATCTTAAGGAGCAAAGTTTGTCCGACTCAAGAGCGTAAGACCCTAGAGTGGAACGGCTTAATGGCTCGATGTGTTATTAGTGATCAATTAATGTCACCATCGCAGCCCAGGTTGCTTCGGTCTCAGGCTAAGGTGGATGTTCTGGAAGCAGAGTTCCAAAGTCTCAGGTAGGGGGCGAACCCTTCAGCCACATGTTTGAGAGGGTATGAACGAGTTTGTGCCCTCTTGTTCATGATACCACTCTACTTCATGGTTTCCTTCGTCCGGGCAAAATATTACCACTTCTTCAACCCGGGCAAGCTTCCTTCGTGCCAAGCAAAATATTTCCACTTCTCCCACCCATGCGAGTTTGAGAGCTCATGTTTGTAACTTTTATTGACCTTCTAAGGTTTAATGTTTTGAGAGGAAAATGTAACACTATATGACTAATTGCGTCTTTCATATGAAATCGAATGGTTTCTTGTATAAGACTGGATGATTTTCTTGGGGTTTTCTAGTTAACAAGAGTAAATGGGATTCCTTATCTGTTCAAAACATCCCACTATGACACTTACTCGATCTATAATGCTTGGTCAATATTTCCCTTTCTTGGACAAGCCAGGAGGCTTCTAATCTAAATTATATCACTACTAAGCTCCTTTTTAAGTTTAATCTGTAGAAATGGTGTCAGACTTTATTTTATTATTTCTTCTCCCATCTCTCTTTATTGCACACAGTAAACTACGCCTCTTTTTCCAGAATTTCCTTGATTATGATTGGCCTTTCAACGATAAGAGCAATTTTTAGGCGTACAACGAGGCGGCACCAACCCCTCTATGATTCGATTTGTCGCATCCATCATAAATGCCCATTTATGGTCACATGATGCATGTCTTTTCTCATCTTCTTTGTAACACTAGCATCTGCACACTTCTATAATCAACGGTGTTCATTGAAAAAAGGCATTATGATCTAACGGTGACCCTATGTTTTATCAACCCTAAACCCTTCATCTTCTTGTCGACCTTGTCCCTCCTTTCCTGCCTTAGCGTTTCTTCTTTCCAGCAATCTTTGATCAACCCTCGCGCTCACCGTTTCCCAGTGATCTTCTTTACTGATTCTAAGTAAGTAACTTGTTGTGCTGTTAACCCTTACTTCTGTCTATGGTTGAAGAAACGATTGCTTCCTGGTATACTCAAATTTCATCTTCTTTCAACAAGGATGCTCAGCTAGCTATTCGTAGGCAATATGAAATTCCTAGGGCATATAACATCATAATTCCTAAGCTAGATGAGCATCCTCACCATCCTCCTGTTAACTGTGTAACTTTCTTTAAGGATTAGTTGATAGGGGGTTTAAGGTTTCCTGTTCCTCCCTTTCTAATCGATGTAAGCCGATACTTTGACATTCCTCTTCAACAATTTGTGCCCAATGCCTTTCGTTATTTGTGTGGTATATACATGTTGTTTCGTACACTTGATATTCCTCCTACTCCTCAAAATGTTTTTATGTTTTCCTATCCAAAGGTAGCGGAGCTAGGTGTTTTCCTTTTCCAATCTAGGACTTAGATGACCCTTTTTGATGATATGCCTTCCTCTCTCAAAGCCTGGAAATCTCGCTTCTTTTTTGTAAATTTTCTGGGACCTATTCCTTGGTCTCATGCTTGGAAATCTTCTTTACCCCCTTTGCCTGATATTAAGGAGCTTCACCTTCATCCTTCTTTTCCCCTTTACTGTGAAAAGTTGATATGTTGTCGTCTTTCTATCACTAAATGGCTGTGGAGCGATCTTTTGTATCAGTTTGGTTTAAGCCCGGTCAAATATAAGATAGACGGCTCCTTAGGTAAAGTTCTGTTTCTTCTCGTATCAATTTTTACTAAGTAAAACATTTTCTTCCCTTTGTGTAGTGGCTGGTTTTTATGCTGCTTTAATTGATGAAGAGCTACGTCTGGAAGAGGCTGAGTTGCGTGCTAAAGAGCAAGAACGTCTTGCCGCACTCAATCATCCCTCCTCAACTGAGGTCTCAATTCCTCTGGCAGAAGCCTCCAGCTCTTAGGTGGTTCTTGAGGTGCCTGAGAGCCTTCCTGCGAAAACTCCTGCTGTCCCTTTTCCAGCTGTTTCTTCACCAGTGGTTGTTACTTCTTCAGCAACCACTTCCCTTCCTGTTATCAAGCTTACATCCCCTCTATAGGCTCAGAAAAATCTCTGGCTGAAGTTGCTCCCAGCAAACGCCTAGGACACAAACTTACCAGAGCTCCTCCACCCAAAAGGAGACTCATTCTTTCTGCTGAAGAATTACTTTCGAAATGTTTTGCTTCTGCTGACCTTCCTCCTGTTGAGCCTACTTTGGCTGACCTCTATCCTTCTCTTGTTTTCTCTTCCTCGCCTTCTTCCAGTACTACTGCTCCTAGTGGCACTTCTTTTACTTTTCCCCTATCTCTTCCAGAGTTTGGGTCTTTACCTTCTTCCTTTTCTTCTTATTTAATTTTTGCTCCCCCTTCTATCTCAACCTCTTCCTTCTCCACAGGTTGTTCTACCGTTCCTGTCCTCCCTGTTTTGCTGGGAGGTCCTTTTGCCACTGCTCAAGAGGAAATTCACCCCCTCTTCGAAGGGTTGACTCCTCCTGAAACAATCGATCAATTCTGTCATGAGGAAACCAAGGTATGTTTGCTTTTACTTGCTCATTATTTATCCTTGACTAATTTATGACCCCTTATTATATTCTTAGCGATGGATATCTAATATGGGTCTGGCTCGCTTGCTGCATAACTTATATCATGAGAATGAGAAGCTGAAACAACAAGTTGCTGAATTGTCCTCCACCACACTCTCCAAAGAATCCAAGAAACAATATGAAGCCCAACTTGAGAACCTTCGGACTCAATTTAAATCGGCTACAGATCTCAACTCTGAACTATCTTCCAAATTACAGAAGCAGATTACTGAGACTAACAAGTTGAAGTCTAACTATGAGTCTGCGTTAGCTGATAAACTAAAGGCTCTACATCTGAAAGATGATGAAATAGCCTCTCTAAACACCTCCTTGAACGTAGTTAAAGCAGAGGCTGTAGGACCGTTGCGGCCGGTTGGAAGAGGGGTTGTTGGATATCCTGCAAAATCAAAAACGAACAACCCTTCCTCGAACTCTTTAAGCTAACACTTGTAAAATAAACAAAGCATATAAATAAAACATTAAAAAGACGAGGCACAAGATTTACTTGGTTACAACCAATGTGGTTGTTAATCCAAGGAAGGTTAAGCGCACTAGAATACTCCTTCAGGCGGAGAAGCCTCTTACAACGTTGAAGCGCAGAAAATAGAAGCTTAAATACAACTCTAAAGCACACAAGCGTTGGAAATGAATTATTGGAGTTTGTTTTAAAAGCTTCTGGACCAAGGCTATATTTATAGCCTTGGTCGGGGCGCCTGGAAGGATTTTGGGTGCTCTGGGGAGATAAATTTTATCCCCCAACGTTCGGATCGAGTCAAACCTCGATCTAGTCAAAAAGCCATTTTCGGGCACCCGGAATGGATCCGAGCGGCCGGAATATTAAAGTCAACCCAATTGACTTTTGGTCTGGGCTCTTTGCTCCGGTTTAGCTCGCTTCTGGTCCGGGTCTTCCGCTCCAGCTCTGCTTGCTTGGGTGATCTCTGACATCCGGAATAGAGCTCACCCGAACCCAACTTCTGATCTTCTCGAGCGTGCTTCCCTCTGGCTTCTCGTCCCTCGGAATCACCGCGTGTTTCCTTCTCGTCCGTCAGCGTACTCATCCACAATGTTCATCCCTTGGTCGTCGACCTTCTCGCTAGCTGCGTCTCTTGCGGAACCACCGCGCGCTTCCTTCTCGTCCATCGGTGTACTCTTCCGTAGCGCCTCGTCCCTCGGACGCACCGCGTGCTGTCCTTCTCGCTAGCTGCGTCTTTCGCTCGAGTACCTGTGCTCCTAAGCTCCTGCACACTTAGACACAAGGTTAAATACAAACAGGACCTAACTTAACTTGTTGATCACACTAAAACAACATTGGGGTTCCAACAATCTCTCCCTTTTTGATGTGATCAACCCAAGTTAAGCTAGGGTTAAAATAGATATAAAAATAAACAATTTATATTGCAATCACGTGCAACAAGATAGAAAAAATTAAATTTTAACAAAAAAAAATTAAATTTTCAATTTCTACCTTCCCCTAAACTTATACTTTTTCTTCTCTCCCTTTGATCACATAAAAACATGGGGTTCTAAGAAAAAAAATCTAAGGGTAGACACTTAGAAAAATTATGAAAATTTATTTCAATGATTTTCTGAAAAAGTTTTCCAAGTCAAGGAAAATTTCTAAGTTAAAAATAACTTTTGAAAAATTTCTAAGTTTTCGTCATCAAGAAAAAACTTTCTAAGTCCAAAACTTTATGCAAGAAATTTTTTAAAAAAATTCTATGCATTTTATTTATTTATTTTTTAGTTCTAATGCTTTTATCAGAAAGTTTTAAATTTTCATTTTAATTTTTCATAATTTCTTAAATCACACTTTTCAGATTTAAAGCCACAAATATTAAGCATGCAAAAATTTGTATCATGTTAATTTCTATTATTTTTTGAATTTCAACTTCACAAAAATACTTCAATAGCATAAATTCTAACTTGATAAAATTTTTCGACAATATAAAAAATTCTTTCAGCAATGTGTAAGATTCGTTCAAAAAAATATTTTATAGTTTGCAGGAATTTTTTAACAACAAAAATTCTAATTTGCAGGAGTCTATTAATAATAGATTTCTTAATCTAAAAAACTTTTCCGAAGATTCAATTTCTGATTCGAAAAAATCTTCAAGCAATTTTTTGATTGATTGAACCAATTGATCAGAAGTTCGAGTCCATACCTGACTTACCTTTTCGATAGTTGATTCTCCCCCTGTCGAGTTGCTTTCTTCTGAAGTCTCTCCCCTTTCATCGTTGCTCATCTGGGATGGGCTTTCTGTGGCTTCGGGATGGAATTCAACCATTGAGTTTGTTAGGGCTGTTGCGACACTTATCTTGATTTCGGACTCTTCAGATGATGGATCGACGTTGGATTCAGCCTCGACTTGTTCTTCGTAGAGTTTCAAGAACTTTTGAAATAGTTCTTTCTCGCTTTTGTATTCTCCAACTCTGTCAAAATCTTCATTCGGTATTGCGCTTAGAATGTGAAACTCTGCCCGAGCGTTTGCCATAGACTCGTCGCGTTGCTTCTCGTTCCAGAGGTATATCTCGAGCTTTTCGCCGTTTGCTTTCTTTGGTGCTTCATAACCAGATTTCATTATTAAAGAAATACCAACATCAGAGTTAAGATATACCTTCATTTGTTGCTTCCAAAAAGCAAGCTCCCCCTCAAATGCTGGTGGGTAGATGCTAGCTCCGGCCATCACCTTGTTGCTTCCATTGGCGATTAGTCCTCCTGAAGCGCCTCGGCTCTGATACCACTTGTAGGACCGTTGCCACCGGCTTGAAGGGGGGTTGTTGGATATCCTGCAAAATAAAAAATGAACAACCCTTCCTTGAACTCTTTAAGCTAACACTTGTAAAATAAACAAAGTAGATAAATAAAACATTAAAAAGACGAGGCACAAGATTTACTTGGTTACAACCGATGTAGTTGTTAATCCAAGGAAGGTTAAACACACTAAAATACTCCTTCAGGCGGAGAAGCCTCTTATAACGTTGAAGCGTAGAAAATAGAAGCTTAAATATAACTCTAAAGCATACAAGCGTTGGAAATGAATTACTGGAGTTCGTTTTCAAAACTTCTGGACCAAAGCTATATTTATAGCCTTGGTCAGGGCGCCTGGAAGGGTTCCGGGCGCCCTGGGGGATAAATTTTATCCCTCAACGTTCAAATCAAGTCAAACCTTGATTTAGTCAAAAAGCCATTTCCGGGCGCCCGGAATGGATCCGGGCGCCCGGACCATTAAAGTCAACCCAATTGACTTTTGGTCCAGGCTCTGTGCTTCGATTCAGCTCGCTTCTGGTCCGGGTCTTCCGCTCTAGCTCCGCTTGCTTGGGTGATCTCTGACATCCGGAATAGAGCTCACCCGAATCCAACTTCCAGTCTTCTCGAGCGTGCTTCCCTTCGGCTTCTCGTCCCTCGGAATCGCCTCGTGTTTCCTTCTCGTCCGCCAGCGTACTCATCCGCAGTGTTCGTCCCTCGGTCGTAACCTTCTCGCTAGCTGTGTCTCTTGCTCCCCGAGCAATCTTCTGCTCCGGCTACCATCCCTCGGAACCACCGCGCGCTTCCTTCTCGTCCGCTGGTGTACTCTTCCGCAGCGCCTCGTCCCTCGGACGCACCGCGTGCCGTCCTTCTCGCTAGTTGCGTCTTCCGATTGAGTACCTGTGCTCCTAAGCTCCTGCACACTTAGACTCAAGGTTAAATACAAATAGGACCTAATTTAACTTGTTGATCACACCAAAACAACCTTGGGGTTCCAATAGAGGCCTCCACCAAAGATGCCGAGCTGAAGTCCTCCCACTCAGCTCTGGTGGTTTACAAAGCTGGTAAAGATACTCGCTTCAAGGAGCGGGCTACCATCTTGATCCACTCTACTGAATTCAACAGACCAATCGTAAAGTCTATTTTGGCCGCCTATATCGCTGGAGCTGAAGGAGCAGTAAAGCAATTATGAGAAGAAGACTTCTTGTCTCGTGATCCTCCTAACTTCCTGAACCGACGCAAGCTCTTTGATAACAGGCCTGCTATTTTGTTTCCTCAGCTATCCCTAGAGTAATCTTTTTCTCTTGAATCTGGATCATTGTGTAAAGTTAAACTTCTCCTTCTACCACTAAATTTGCTCCTTTTCATTCATGGTGGTTGTTTATTTTACCCAAGCATGCTTAATGTCCAGACTTGCTACTACAAAGCCCTAATCAATATATTATAATATCATCCATCTTGACCGGTCTGTTATAACCGGTCGATTTATATTTATGCTTACAAATATCGTCCAACACTTTGTATTTAATCAAGTCCCGTCCGATATAGTATGGTACGTTATAATATTAGTAATATTGCTCAGTTTATTATAACTAGTTGATTTATATTTATATCGGTAAATATCGTTTGGTACTTTATACTTAACCAGATTTCGCCCGATCTATTGTGATACACTATACTATCAATCTCAGTCGGTCCCGTTATAACCGCGAATATCGTTCGGCTCTTCATACTTAACTGAATCTTGTCCGATCTCTTATGACCGTCTGGATTTGTTGTTAATCAAATAGATGGTCTTAAGTCACCCTATTAACCTCATTCTCAACCAATTTTCGTGACACCTCTTTGATTTTTTAGTAATCTGGTGCAGAAAGAAAAAAACTTGTCTCGCTTTCCGAGGATGATTGCTAAGCTTATTACCCTTTCCTTGGGATCCCGTTTTCTTTTTTGAATTCGATCCCATTCCTCGGTGACATCACCTCTTTATGATACTGTGTGTCCTTCTTTATTGAATTTATACCCTTTCCTACCCTCTTTTATACCTAAGTCCTGCACGAATCATTGTTAGTCCTATTATTTAGATATTACTGTGGTTTTGGGTTCCTTCTTCTCCCAGTCCTTCTTTTTTGTCTATTTGAGGGTTTTGGTATAAGGCCCAAAGGAAGGGCAAAGGTTTAAAACACTTTCTTCCGCTTCCTGACTGTTCCTTCTTCTTCCTCTGTCCGCCTTCCTTCTGCTATTTGGCCATGGCCACTTCTTCCCCAGCGTGGTTTATTTCGTGCGCTTCTAGCCTTGCCGATCCAGAGGAGGTGGAGTTACAAGTAAACTATGATTTTCCCTCCTATATGGTCCGTCCTTCCTCTCAGGACAGTCCACATCTTCCTCCTCTAGGAAGTATATCTATCTTCTTTGATCAAGTTTTACAAGGTTTTCAATTTCTTCTTTATCCCTTTTTTGCTGATGTTAGTATTTACTTTGAGATTCCTCTCAATTAGCTTACTCCTCAATTTTTTCTATCCTTGTGGGTTTTGTTGAGGTATCTAAACTGCTGGATTTTCCTCTGTCCCCTCACCTTTTTCACCACTTCTTCATTCCTCGCCAAGTAGACATTGGTATCTTTAAATTTCAGTCTCGCCCTAAAGCTATTTTGTTTGGTGGGATTCCTCCTCAAGAGGAATGACATCACAAATTTTTCTTTATGTGTCTTCCTTCTCCTCTCCCTTTTCCTATCAATTGGATATATGCCCTCCCCCCAGCTCCTAGCACTGACGTCCCCCTTACTGATCCCTCAGTTTCTTCGGCCCTACTTAAGTTTAAGGGTACTAAATTTTGCTTATTGGACTTGCTTGTGGAAGGTCTAATGTTTCCCTTTGGCATAAGTTCCATTGAAACCCCCTTAGAGGTTTCTTTTGGTATGTCCAGGCATTCTCGATTATGTTTATTAGCCATTTGTTAACTATTTTATATAATAACGTCTGATTCTTATATTTCAGCCGATGCTCTTCTACCTGCTTTCATGTACAAGAACACAACTATGACCAAGTCTTATTTGAATAAACTTGGAGAAAAATGGCTACAGGCTCGTCAAGCTACTCCTTCTTCTATTCTGGGCTTATTATCTAAGGAAGAGCAAGTAATGGAAGTTGTTGCTTCTATAGAAGAGGAAGAGGAACAACCTTTTGTTGCCATAGTCAAGAAACCCAGGATTACTGAGGAAGTTCCTTTTCGTGACACCTTTGGTACTTTGTGCAGACCCTCGTTGTTCCTTCACATATTTCTTTTGAGAGAGGTAAGACACCAATGCTCCCTACCCACATTATCTCCAATCTTTCTCTTAGAATGATGAGACCAGCTCTGCTTATTCCTTCCTCTTCTGTTATCGTTTCAGCTACTTCTGCCTCTCAAATAGCTACTACCACTTCTGCATCCTCGCAACCTCTTCCCTTGGCTTTACTTCCTCTGACTTCGAAACCATGGGCTAAAAGAACATCTTGCAGGAGATCTTCTCCGAGTCCAGGGCCATCAGCTATCCGTGCCTCAGCAATTGAATCAACTCTCCTTGCTTTGTCGTCTTCCATCCCTTCTAGTTCTTCCACTGTCGTTCCCATTCCTACTACTTCATTTCCTTCCATTCCTTCTTCTTCTTCTCGACCTTCTTCACCTTCTATCCTCACACCTTTATTTAGACAAGCTGTGGGTCTACCATCTCAGATGGGACAAGCTTCAGATCCTCCTGGTTATGGTTTTCTACAGCTATACGGCCCCTTAGCTGAATCTTGGCTACATAGTCAAGGTCAGTTAAGGGGTACCAGTCTTTCAAACCGCATTGATAGTCATAGTCGTCAAGCTATTGCTGTAAGTGTTTTTCATTGTATATTGTTGGCTTCTCATTATTTCTGCTAATTGCATTATTATTTTAGTTCCTTGCCTCAAGTATTCATATAGACCAGCTACTCATTGCTTTAGAACGGGAAAATAACAAGTTAAAAACTCAAGTAGAGGCATTGAAAGCCAATCTTCCTCCTTCTCACATTGAGCTTACTCAATTACGAGAGAAGATAGCTTTGCAGACTCAGCAAATAGAGGATTTAAAGAAGGAACTGCAACATCAGCAACAGTTATTGGCGGGCAAAGAACTTGAAAGGAAAACTTTAAAATTACAAGTGGACCGATTAAATTTCAGCCTCCAGGTGGAAAACTACTTTAAAAGACAAAGCCCTCTCAGATATTTCTCATAAAAACATTGTCTTAGAGAAAGTGGAAAGGCTTCAGAATGTCTTTCTTTCTGATCAGGCTCAAGATTTAGCATCAAGAGATTTTGCTCTTCTACAAGAGCAAGAACAAAGGAAAGCTAAGGATGCCGAGATATCTTCACTCCAGAAGGAGATAGATCAGCTTAAATCAGAAAGAGACACTTTCAAAGATCAGGTTGCCAAATTACAAACCGAATTTCAAAATTACAAGGAGTAGGAAGAGGACCGATGGGAGGGCAAGCACTTAGCTTATCTGAGGTCTTCGAGGTTTAATAATGAGTATGTCCGTCGTATGATAGGGACTTTGAATCATTCTGTGACTGGGGTTATTCGGCAATTGAGGGAAGGTGGTTATCTATCTAGAGAACCCCTCATTCTATTCATAAACCGTCGCAGACTTAATCAGGAATTGTCCGAAAACTTAACAAGCAATTTTGAGTAAACATGACTGTATATTTAAAAAGACTTGTAATCAAGTGCTTGCATTTTATAAAAATTTGCACTTACTTGTTTATCCGGCTTTTGTTATCTTGTTACTGCTTCCTTTGAAGTGATTGTGAGGAATGAGAATAAGTATCACCTTGTTCAAGAATTCTCCCTTATTTCTCAAAGTTAAGCATCGTTTTGATAAACTCCTCCATTTGTGGTATCTTTATTGACCATATGATCTTAACCAACAGAACTTTCCATAAACTCCTTGAACTTCAACTAGGCACGACCATATATAAAGAATTCCAAAGACCTTAACGCTTCCGAGGGATATGTAATCCCAAGCAGTTTCATATGAAGAACTCTATAGAATTTGTGTGCTTTGGTTGAGCGTAGAATCCCGAGTAATTTTAGATAAAGAGCTCCATATGATTGGGACTTCTGATTATATATATATATATATATACATAATTCCCACTAAACTTTGCATCCCAGTCGGGAGTATAACCTTAGGTAATTTTATTAAAAAATCCATATAACTTTGAATTTCAACCAGGAGTATAATCCCGACCGATTATAACGAGGGAATCAATCAGTTTGTGTTTTTTAGTTATGCCTTCCATCTCGATTGACTTAATATGAAGAATTTTATCATCCTTGGAGTCTTCGATCGAGCGTGTAGTGCCGATTGATTTGAGTCAATAGATTCCTGTGTTGTATCATATATGGCTCGAGTATTCAATCTTGCAAGACTTTGCTCATGATAGTTTAAAGTCTCCAGTCTCTCCCACGAAGACCCGTCCGGGGTTACTTCAGGAGATTTTCCGATCGACTATGCTTTTATGATAGTTTAAAGTCTCCGATTTCTCCCACGAAAACCCGTCCGGGGTTGCTTCAGGAGATTTCCCGATCGACTATGCTTTTATGATAGTTTAAAGTCTCCGGTTCCTCCCGCGAAGACCCGTCCGGGGTTGCTTCAGGAGATTTCCCAATCGACTATGATTTTATGATAGTTTAAAGTCTCCGGTTCCTCCCACGAAGACCCGTCCGGGTTGCTTCAGGAGATTTCCCGACCGACTATGATTTTATTATAGTTTAAAGTCTCTGGTTCCTCCCGCGAAGACCCATCCGGGATTGTTTCAGGAGATTTCCCGATCGACTATGATAGTTTAAAGTCTCCGGTTCCTCCCATGAAAACCCGTCCAGGTTACTTCATGAGATTTCCCGATCGACTATGCTTTTATGATAGTTTAAAGTCTCCGGTTCCTCCCATAAAGACCCGTCCAGGTTACTTCATGAGATTTCTCGATCGACTATGATAGTTTAAAGTCTCCGGTTCCTCCCATGAAGACTCATCCGGGTTACTTCATGAGATTTCCCGATCGACTATGCTTTTATGATAGTTTAAAGTCTCCGGTTCCTCCCATGAAGACCCGTCCAGGTTATATCATGAGATTTCTCGATCGACTATGCTTTTATGATAGTTTAAAGTCTTTGATTCCTCCCATGAAGACCCGTCCATGTTACTTCATGAGATTTCTCGATCGACTATACTTTTATGATAATTTAAAGTCTTCAGTTCCTCCCATGAAGATCCGTCCAGGTTACTTCATGAGATTTTCCGATCGACTATGCTTTTATGATAGTTTAAAGTCTTCGGTTCCTCCCATGAAGACCCGTCCAGGTTACTTCATGAGATTTCCCAATCGACTATGCTTTTATGATAGTTTAAAGTCTTCGGTTCCTCCCATGAAGACCCGTCTAGGTTACTTCATGAGATTTCCCGATCGACTATGCTCTTATGATAGTTTAAAGTCTCCGGTTCCTCCCATGAAGACCTGTCCAGGTTACTTCATGAGATTTTTCGATCGACTATTATTTGAGTAAAATTAAAATGCTTACACTAACCTTGTGATGGTTTTAACATCTTTGAGATTCTTTTAAGGAAGCTTGGTCGATCATTCCTTATAGCCCACACTCGACGAATATTTAAGCGGAATAAGAATGTTTGCCCGATAATCACCACATTGTTTAAACCGTATTTTTCGGGCGATATTTTGCCTGCACTATATTTGCAACATTAAATGAAGTACATAAATCATGAACATACTTGTTATCTTTTCGCAAGATCGAACGGGGGGAACTTGCTCAAAGTAAACTCGATCTATTCCTTTGAATAGGCTGAATTTCTTATGACCGAGTGATTGGAGTATTACTGAGGAGGAATTAATTCGCTCATTCAGGGATATTCATATTTATCGGGTGATATAAGTCTGTTAAGTCCGATAGGGCTGTAAATGATTCGCACTCCATGGACGTTCAAGAATTCTTCCTTCAGCGTCTTGTAGATAATATGAACCCGATGCAAGTTTTTCTACCACCTTGTAAGGTCCTTCCCATTGTGGTGCTAATTTGCTAACATCTCCCGCAAGCTTAACACGTTTCCATACTAGGTCTCCCACTTGAAAAATCTCAGGATAACTTTTCTGTTGTAGTTTTACCTCATTCGTTGTCGGTATGATGTGAGACGAGTTACAGCTTTGTCTCGAATTTCTTCTATTAGGTCTAGCTCCATGAGCCGACCTGCATTATCATCATCATATAGTTGTCTTCTGTCTGATTCTAGCCCTACCTCAATAGGAATGACAGCTTCTCCCCCATAAACCAGCTGGAAGGGAGTAATCCTTGTAGCTTCTCGGGGTGTGGTATGGTATGCCCAGAGAACACTAGGCAATTCCTCTACCCAACTACCACCAACATGGTCTAGTTTGGTTTTTAGACCTCTTATAATCTCTCTATTGGTTACTTCTGTGGATATGCCACAGAGGTAAATGCTTGAGTAATGTCGTAGCTTTTGCACCAGTCTAGGATCGTGTCTCCTTGAAACTGCCTTCCATTATCAGAGACTAATTTGTGAGGAATACCAAATCTACATACAATGTTTTTTCACAGGAATTTAATAACTTCATATTTAATAATCCGAGCAAGTGGTTCTGCTTCCACCCATTTAGAGAAATAATCCACTGCTACTAATAAAAATCTTCTTTGTGTCGTTGCCATAGGAAATAGACCCACTATATCCATGCCCCATTGATCAAAGGGGCAGGAGACTATAGAGGTTCTTAATAATTGTGTAGGATGATGTGGAATATTTTGATGTTTTTGACAAGAAATACAAGTTCTTACCAATTTGTTAGCATCTTCATGTAGAGTAGGCTAGAAATATTCTGCTAGTAAAATTTTGCGAGCTAAGGATCTCCCTCTTATATGGCTGCCACATGAGCCCTGATGAACCTCTTGCAAGATAAATTGTATATCTCCTGTTCCAATACACTTAAGCAAAGGTCTGGAGAAAGCCCTTTTGTATAACTGTTCCCCTATCATGGTATAATGAGCATCCCTCTTCTTAAATATCCTTGCCTGTTCTGCATCACTTGGAAGAATGGCCTGCTCCAAATATAATATGATTGGTGCCCTCCAGTCACCTTGTATTTCTGCGTCAGTTTGTCTTTCAATACAATATACCAGCAATGTCTACTCCACTGGCCGATCCAGGTTCCATGGTGTTATAGTAGAGGCCAATTTAGCTAATTCATCTGCTACTTGATTTTTAGATCGAGGATTTTTTTGTATATTTACTTCTTGAAACAGAGTTTTCAATTTATCAAATGCCTCAGCATATAATTTGAGTCTATCATTATTAATTTCAAAGTTACCTAATAATTGTTGGGATGCTAACTGAGAATCAGAATAGATGAGAACCCAAGCTGCTCCTACATGCCGAGCAACTTGTAACCCTACTATCAATGCTTCATATTCTGCTTCATTATTAGTGGTCCTATAATTCAGCCTGACAGAAAGTTGAAGCCTATCTTCCCTTAGAGATATAAGGAGAACACAAATTCCACTACCTTGTCTGGTTGAAGATCCATCCACATAAATTTTTCAAGTATTTTCTTCTTCAGGACCTTGAACTTCTATGATAAAATCTGCTAGAGATTGTGCCTTGATGGCTGAGCGAGGTTGATATTGTATGTCATACTCACTAAGTTCGGTCATCCATTTGATCAACCGACCCGATGCCTCTAGGTTAAGCAGCACCCGCCCGAGAGTACTGTTGGTCAATACAATAATTGCATGTGCTAAAAAAATATAGGCGTAACCTCCGAGCAGTTAACACTAATGCATAAGCCTACTTTTCGAGTGTAGTATATCTACACTCGGCTCCTTTTAATAAATAGCTAGAAAAATATACAGGTTATTGCTCTTTTCCTTCCTGTCTAACTAACACTGAGCCTACAGTATTTTCATTGGCTGATAGATATACCCAGAGGGTTTCTCCCACTACAGGCTTAGCTAATACAGGAAGGGTAGACAAGTAGTCTTTTAATTCCTGGAAGGTTTTGTCACATTCTTCATTCCACTGAAATTTGTTAGCCTTCCGGAGTATTTTGAAGAAATGGAAGCTACGATCGGCCGACCTTGAGATGAATCTAGACAAGGCGGTGATCCGATCGGTGAGTCTTTGGGCTTCCCTCATGTTGCGTGGTGGCTCCATGTTCTAAAGTGCTTTGACCTTGTTTGAGTTGGCCTCTATTCCTCGCTCGGACACCATATATCCCAGGAACTTTCCACCTTTTGCTTCAAATAAACATTTGCCTGGGTTTAGCTTGAGACCATATTGCCTCAATGTTTTGCAAGTCTCCTCTACATCCATGCATAGATCAGTAGCCTAAAGAGACTTAATTAAAATATCATCAATATATACTTCCATATTTCTTCCTATCTGCTTCTGGAAGACCTTATTCATAAGCCTTTGATAAGTTGCTCCTGCATTTTTTAGTTCGAAAGACATAACATTATAACAATAAGTACCTTCGGATGTTACAAAACTAACCTTCTCTTGGTCCTCCTTAGCAAGAGGGACCGGTGATAGCCTTGATAAGCGTCCAACATAGAAATATATTCACACCCAACCATAGAGTCTACTAATTGATCGATCCGGGGTAGAGGATAATAATCTTTCGGGCAAGCCTTGTTAAGATCACAAAAATCAATACATACCGCCCATTTATTTCCTGGTTTAGAGACCAGGACCACATTAGCTAGCCAGCTAGGGAATTGCACCTCCCTGATGTAACCGGCTTCCATGAGCTTAGCCACTTCTTCCTTGATGATCTGATTTTGCTCTGCACTGAAATTCTTCTTTCTCTGCATGACATGCCGAGCATCCGGAAAGACATGTAAAGAATGCTCCATTATTGAAGGAGAAACGCCCGTGACTTCTTTAGGCGCCCAAGAAAAGACATCATTGTTTCTCTCCAAGCATTGAACTAGCTCAGTCTTCAATGTAGGGTCGAGATCGGCCGCGATATAAGTAGTAGCTTCAGGTCGACCGGTCTGTATCCGGATCTCCTCCTTCTCCTCATAGACCAGGACATGCGACTTCTCTTGAATGGCATTGACCTCCATTCTTTGCATTTTTTGAGCGGCAGTGGCTTCAGTCCTAACGATTTCAACATAACACTAACGAGTCATCTTCTGATCACCTCGTACTTCCCCGACCTGGTCATCAACTGGAAATTTGATTTTTTGGCAAAAAGTAGAAACGACCGCTCTAAACTCGTTTAGGGCCGGTCGACCCAGTATTACATTATAAGAGGACGGGGCATCCACCAAGATAAAGTAAGATCTTCTTGTCCTCATTAGCGGCTCCTCCCCTAAAGATATGGCTAACTTTATTTGACTTAGCGGTTGTACCTCATTACCAGTGAATCCATATAAAGGAGTTACCATCTGTTGAAGTTCGTTCGGGTCAATCTGCAGTTGATCAAAAGCTTTCTTAAAAATAATATTTACAGAACTGCCAGTGTCTATAAAGGTGTGGGAGATAGTATAATTGGCTATTACAACTTTAATTATTAGTGCATCATCATGGGGTATCTCTATCCCTTCAAGATCTTTAGGCCCAAAACTAATTTCTGGCCATGCTGCTCTTTCCATGCTGCATCCTATAGCATAGATCTCAAGTCTCCGCGCGTGTGCCTTTCTGGCCCTGTTGGAATCTCCATTAGTGGGTCCGCCCGCGATCATATTAATGTTTCCTCGGACAGCATTGCTTCTATTCTCTTCTTACCGGGCGGTCATGACTTCAGGTTGAGTCTTCTCAGGCACCTGAGTTGTACCGCTCGGGATTGGTAATACACCTTGTTGAGGCTCGACCGAGTGATATTCTAATTTAAGTGGACTTTGCTGCATGGGATATTACTGTCGATAATAGTTTTGCTTCTAATAGCGATCCCTATTTTCTTGCTTATTTTTCAAAATAAAATAGTCTTCTGTATGGTGACTGCTGGTCTTGTGATAAGTGCACCATCTTCTTGGTGCTTCTTGTTACATCTCCACATGTTGTACGGCTTGTGGGCGGTACTCTATATAACGATGGGGTGGATGGATTACTCGAGGCCCTCTTGGTGGAGGAACAGGAGCAAGAGCCTTCTCCTTAACAAGAGCAGGAGAAGAAGTATCTTCTTTTCTTCTGGTAGCCTGAGCTTCTTCAACATTAATAAACTCAGTAGCTCGTTCGATTAATAAGTCAAAATTGGCAGGAGGATTTCTCACCAAATCTTTAAAGAAATCATTATCATTCAAGCCCTGAGAGAAAGCACTTATTAATATTTCAGTGGTAGCGTTAGGTACATCGATGACTACCTGATTGAATCTTTTGATGTAGGCTCTAATGACTTCTTTGGATCCTTATTTGATCGAGAATAAGCTCCAGGGAGTTTTATGATACCTTTTGTTGCTGGAAAAATGATGTAAGAAAACCTTCTTGAAATCTTTAAACCTCCGGATAGAACTTTCCGGCAGTCTTTTGAACCACCGTTGAGCAGCTCCTCCGAGTGTTGTAAGGAACATCCGACACTTTATTCCATCAGAGAATTGTTGTAATAATACTACATTCTCAAATTTTAATAAATGATCCTCTGAATTTGTAGTTCCAGTGTACTCGTCGATCTGAAGATTTAGATACCGCTTAGGAAGCGGATCATCTAGTACACTTTGAGAAAATGGGGAAATAACTCTTTCTGGCGAGCTATCACTGGCCACCATCATTTTAGCTTTACGCTTCTCTATGTTAGGTGCCTCACCAGAGGATTCCTGAAATACAGGTCTTTGTCCTCCCTGTTCCAAAGGAGTACGAAGGAAGGCTCGAGGACGCCTAGTCGGAGAAGTCGTGGCTGGAGAAAAATATACATGATCCTCTCCTTCCGGCTCCTTTCCCCTTCGGTGCTCAGTAGTCGAGATCGCCGGATTATAAGCTACAGGCAGAGTAGCTCCAGTATGAGCTTATTGTTGTTGCTGTTGTTGTTGTAAAGCCTTCTACACATGAGTGTTGATGAGGAAATCCATATCTTCGCGGCTAATAGTGAGTAGATTTGATTTTCCAGCTGCTTCTATCTTGTAATCTCAGATTCAGGTGAAATTTCCTACAGACGGCGCCAAATTTGATCCTGTTTGAGAAGCTGTACAAAATGGAAAGCTGGGGAGAGAACTCACTGCTGATGAGGAATAATACCTGCAAAACACCTGATCCAAGAAAACCAAAGCGGATCTGGAAGAATGAAGCCACAGAACGCCCTCCTGGCACAGAAATCCGAGGATCAAAGGAAGAATCCGATGAGAAATATCTAGATTTGGAGCTCCGATGACTTCCTTCACACAAGAGACCAGCCAACACTATCGTTAGTGACCTAAGACCGGGGTGAGAATCCCTGGCTAGGCCCTCCGACGCTTAAGTCAGTGATCTCTCTTAGTGTGGAAGAAAGAAGAAGAAGATGAACAAAAATGGAAAATTAGGGTTTGCCACACGAGTGATGAGTATCAATACTAGCCTTTACTTGCCTTGCCAAGGGAGAGGATTCCCCTTTTTATACCACTTCATATAACCTCCGTAGTCATGAAGTGGATCCCTGTTTGTTAGAGTTTGTTATGAGATGACGTCAACTGTGTACTTGTAGAAAATAACTTTTAAGAAATCTTTTTTGTACCTCAGATATATCTTCTTTGTCATCTAGTACCTGCAGAAGAGCCTAGAAGTATTTTTCTCGCCAAATTAATCAACCTGTTATACAATCACATAAACTATTTATGAATATTCTTAAAACATTTGCTCTCGCCCTGTCTTATTGTTGGGACCAAAAGTAGCTAGAGGGGGGTGAATAGCTCGTCGCGTGCTAGGTGCTCGTCGTTGCTTGTTTCTTCAAAGATGCGCAGTGGAAATACAAGAAACAAATCACACAACGCTAACAAGGTTGGTTTACTTGGTATCCACCTCACAAGAGATGACTAGTTCAAGGATCCACACCTACTCACACACCCTCCACTAATAGAATCCTCCTTTTCGGTAACTACCGAAGGCGGAGAAGCCCTACAAGTTCACACTACAAGAATAAGGGGAAAGGATACAAAATACAAGCACAAAGCTTACAATGATTACAAAAAAACCCTAATCCTAGCTTTCTTCCTCTTGCAATAGATCCGCCTCTTGACTTGGAAGAACCTCCAAGAACTTCAAGAACTGGCGTGGAGAGCTCTGTGGAGTCGCTGGTGAAGATCTGAGGTCTGTCGTGGAAGCGATACCGAAGGAAATGAACGCCTGCAGCTTATATCGACGCTAACGGTCGGATCCCGATCGATTGGAATGCTCCCAATCGATCGGGGAGGCTTTGGATCGATCCACAGATCGATCCAGAGCGCCTCTGTACTCTCTGGAATAACCTGGATTGATCGGTGGATCAATCCAGGGCTTATCGCGCATAAACAGTAGCTCCCAATCGATCCACTGATCGATTGGGACCTCTGGATCGATCCACCGATCGATCCAGAGGGATTCTGTTCGCGGGGACTCACCGGATCGATCGGCCGATCGATTGAGCATGATCCAATCGATCGGGTGATCGATCCAGATCTGCTAGATCAATCCACTGATCGATCCAGATCTGCTGGATCAATCGGCTGATCAATTCAAATCTGCTGGATCAATCGGCTGATCAATTCAGATCTGCTGGATCAATTGGCTGATCAATCCAGATCTTGATTTTTGCCCAAAACCAAGTCCAAAGCCCCCTAAACCAATATCTAGTCAACCATGACTTGTTGGTACATAAGACCTAGCATCCAGTCACCCTTGACCAATTAGGACTCTCTCACCAAGTGTCTGGTCAATCCCTTTGACCCACTTGGACTTTTCTTTTCTTGCTAAGTATCCGGTCAATCCCTCTGACCTACTTGGACTTTTCTTCCTCATGCCAAGTATCCGGTCAATCCCTTTGACCTACTTGGACTCTCACCAGATGTCTGGTCAGCCTTGACCCATCTGGATTTCTCCTGCCTGGCTTCACTCACTAGGACTTTTCCAATTGCCTAACTTCACTCACTAGGTCTTTCACCTGACTTCACTCACTAGGATTTTCCTCCTGCCTAGCTTCACTCACTAGGTCTTTCACCTGGCTTCACTCACCAGGATTTTCCTCCTGCCTAGCTTCACTCACTAGGACTTCCCATTTACCTAGCTTCACTCACTAGGTCTTTCACCTGGCTTCACTCACCAGGATTTTCCTCCTGCCTAGCTTCACTCACTAGGACTTCCTTCTGCCTGGCTTCACTCACCAAGACTTTCAGTCAAGTATCCAGTCAACCTTGACCTACTTGACTTTCCTTCACAATCTTAACTGGTCAACTTTTACCAAACGGGAATTGTATCAACAATCCCCCCAAATGAACAACTGCACTTGCATTGTCCATATCATCTAAACCCAATATATTGTCAAACATCGAAACCCAAACCAAGACTCAGACTTGGTTAACCAGGTCAACCTTGACCTAGGGAATATTGCACCAACAATCTCCCCCTTTTTGATGTTTGACAATACCTCTTGTTAAGTTAGGAAATTAGGCTACTCCCATAGCCTCAACTCCCTTCATGCCTATATATAAATGATGGTTCCCTTCATTTTCCTCCTTTCTTAGAGGGCAAACTCCCCCTTTAGGTACTGAAGGCCTAACTTAACCATGCATTCTCCCCCTATTGACACACATCAACAACATGCCCTCATCTTTGGGCACATATCAAGAACAAACTCTCCTCCTGAAGAGTTACCCAACGTTGTTTACAACTTCACTCGTTGCTCATAACACAATAATGAAGGTCCCATACCCTTCATTATCATCAATTTGCTCATCCGTGAGCAATAACCACTTAAACAATGAGGATATCCACTCCCCATTAAATCCCAACGCCCAACCTTGAGCATTTCCTCTAAAAGAAGGTTAACCACCTTCCAAGGTGTATGAAAAGTAATTTTCATATCCTTAAAGAGTACCTCCCCCTAAAGACATGGTCATACCTTCTGTCATTGCACCAACAATGACTTGGAATCCCTAAACCTTTAGGAAACCCAAATTTAGAAGTTTTGAGGTTCATAAATTCAATAATGAAACCAAACCTCAACCTAAACTTCAATTTAGTCTTCCTCAACCAATCCATTCTTGTCTTCAACATGAAAACACCCTTTTTATGAATACAAATATATTTTTAGGGGTTTGGAATGGTTACCTCGACTAAACCTGGTTTGGAATGCTGAAATCAGGCTTTCCCAGCCAAAATCAGCTTCCTCAATCGATTGGAGTTGGGTCCCAATCGATTGAACTGCTTTGAATCGATCCACTGATCGATTCAGCGAGTCTGGATCGATCGACTGATCGATCCAGCAAACTTCTGCTCGCGAGGATGTCCTTCTCAATCGATCGGCCAATCGATCCACTGATCGATTGAGGCACTCCAATCGATCCACTGATCGATTGGAAACCTGAAATTGCTGAAATTCAATTTCAGCCAATTTCAAAAACTCCTAGAAAATTCTACAAAATTTCAAAAATCGTGAAAATTTGTGTAGACATTATTTAGGTCATATATTATTATAGAAAAATAGTTTTATAAGAGAATACTTCATATTTTCCAAAATTGGCACAAACTTGAAAACTTACAAAAACCTTAGTGTTTTCTTCCAAGTCTGTGCTTAACTTTTCAATGGTGATTACTATCAAAAGATAGCCTTCACCAAGGTTTTCAAAAATCATTTAAAAATATTTTCAAAACCAATATCCCACCATGTTCCTTGGGCTTAATGCACATGACTTGTACATTAGCTTTCCTAATGATGGGAAAACACATAACTATGTGTTTTGATAAACTTAAAACTCAAAAGAATACGTTACATCATCATCTTGAGTTTTGTTCATCATCTTAACATCTCACTTGTATCTAATGTGCACTAAAACACATACAAGTCACCTTATAGTTCATGTGAGATGTAAAGATCGGTTTTGCCCTAATCTAGGGATCATGCATATCTATCTAGGCATTTTTGAATAATAGACACCAAGGATGTTACTTGTTAAAATCACTTGTTGATAAATGTCATTTGTCCTTAATTTCAAGGAATTGAAATTAATGCATGATATGGTATGACATACATCAAAGTGAAATAGCTTTCAAAAGAAAGATTCCTATAACTACATGATGTATGTATGTCATGACATGATATTTTTGTGTTTTTCATAATAAAATATGAATGCTAACACAAATAAATAAATATGATGTCATGACATTTGATGGGCAAGTAAAGCATGGCAAGTTAGCATAGATAAAATATACTTAGATTATCTATCTAAGTATTCTTAAGCACATAGCTAATCCTAAAACTTAAATCCTACATTTTCCTAATTTCCTAAAAAAAATGCCAAAACCCAACTTAGCATTTCTTTAATCTCTTGAATTAATTTATGTCAATTGAAATTAAGCATATTCCTCAAGTGTTGGCATATTTCATTTTTCCCAAGAGTAGCACTTTAAACTAAGACTTAGATTTGCCTTAAATTACCAAGAAAATACCAAAGTCCCAACTTGATATTTCTTATGTTTTCCCAAATTGTGCCAATTAAGATTAAAATCAATATCTCCGGAATTAGACACATTTTACTCTTTCAAAGAGTAAATGATAAATCTATTTCATTTTCAAAGGTTAATAATTATCTTGAAAATGCTCCTTGAGTGTCAATTTCTTTAAAGTTAGGTTAACTACCCTTCTTCTTAGAGTTGATACTCACTAACTCATCTATGAGGTAGAGAAAATGCTCCTAGGAACCCAACACCTATTGGTGCTCCTTGGATGCTCTAGGTATTCACTAGGGATAACTTCCCTAGATACCTTCCTAGTGACCCTGTTTGGCTTCTTAGAAGCCTTGGTCACTTTTTCTAGGTCAACCCTAGGGATTACTTCCCTTGTGACCTTGTTAGTGACTTTCTTAGACTTCTTAGAAGTCTTAGTCACATTTATTGTAAAAATACTCTTAGGAATAACCTTCCTAGTATTTTTGACTTGACCACTAGACCTAAGATTGATTCCATAACTATATGGAACCCTATGGTAAGAGGGCACATCCTTCTTAGCCTTGGATTTGTATCCCAAACTTCTATGGTCATTAGATGACCTTTGTGCTCCTAGACCTAGGCTATGCTCATTTTGCCCTTTAAGGATATTTTCCATCCTTTTTAGGGTCTTTTCTAGTTTGTCAAGTCTTGACCTCAAGACTTGATTTTTCATCACTAAGTCCTTAGTTTTTGATTTTTCATTAAGTCCATGAGCATTTTGGTTTCTAGGCTTGTAGCTAAAATCCTTAGTGTTATTTCCTAGACTTTTACCTACCTTCCCAGTCCTAGGTTTGGTAGTCTTAGCATGGAGAGCCACATGATTTTCTTTAATAACATCATGCTTTCTATTCTTATGGTAAATAACATTACAATGATATAAATTTGTGCTATCATGCTTTTTACCATTATTTAAAGGAGCAGGCTCAATAAATGTTACCTTCCTTTTTACCTTGGAGGCTCCCCCTTGAGTTGAACTTCCTCCTTGAGCCTTGACCGCTTTTTTCCCCTTGGGGCATTGACTCCGATAATGTCCCTTTTGATTGCAAGAAAAACACACAATGTGCTCCTTGCTCTTCTTTGTTTCGAGAGCGGTCTCCTTGGGCTTCTCCTTGCCCTTTCGTGCCACTTGGCCCTTCTTCTTGGCCAATTTGGGGCACTTGCTCTTGTAGTGCCCGTGTTCCCTACAATCAAAACATATAATATGATTTTTATTTTTAAGTGAACTATTTATACCTTCTTGTGTAGGGGTGGCACTTTCTCCTTTTGATCCGGAGGTAGAAGCTTCCCCTTGATCCGAACTTGATACTCCTCCAATAGATTTGTCTTGACTTGTAGAGGTGGACGCTTCTTCATCCTCTTCTTCTTTTGACCCGGATGTGGAGGCTTCTTCATGCTCTTGACCTGGTGTCAATGAAAATTGCTCCCCCTCAATCCTAGAGGTGGAGGCTTCATCATCTTGTACATGGAACAAGGAGTATGCTCCCTCCTTGTTCCCTTCATCACATTCCCTTGAAGATGAAGCTTCTTCTTGGACTTCTTCTTCGGAAGTTGAGCATCTCTCAACTTCGAAATTCTCCTCCTCTTGGTCTTGCTCCAATAAGTCGCCCTCTTTGGATTTTTCTTGGATTAGTATAGTGGAGGGGATCTCATGTATAGTTGCCAATTTGCTCCAAAGCTCCTTGGCATCTTTGAATTCTCCAATTTTCCCCAAGATGTTGCTTGGCAATAAATTGACCAAAAGCTTGGTCACTTTTTCATTGGCCTCACATCTTTGAAGTTGCTCCTTACTCCATTTGCTTTTCTTGAGAGCTTTGCCCTTGGAGTTCTTTGGAGCTTCAAAACCTTCCATAAGAGCAAACCATTGCTCTATCTCCACCATTAAGAAATTCTCGATCCTTGATCTCCAAAGATCGAAACTTGTAGATGTGTACGGTGGAGCCACCCTTGTGTCAAATCCAAATCCATCTTAGAATTGCATCTTGAAGTTGAGCTTCTTGAATTCTTTGACTTTGATGAATTTACTCCAACTTCTTCACCCTCTAGCTTTGCTTGTTTTGTTTGCCCCTTCCGGCGATGATTCCGGTGAAGAGCAACCTCGCTCTGATACCACTTGTTGGGACTAAAAGTAGTTAGAGGGGGGTGAATAACTCGTCGCGTGCTAGGTGCTCGTCGTTGCTTGTTTCTTCAAAGATGCGCAGCGGAAATACAAGAAACAAATCACACAACGCTAACAAGGTTGGTTTACTTGGTATCCACCTCACAAGAGGTGACTAGTCCAAGGATCCACACCTACTCACACACCCTCCACTAATAAAACCCTCCTTTTTGGTAACTACCGAAGGCGGAGAAGCCCTACAAGTTCACACTACAAGAAGAAGGGGAAAGGATACAAAATACAAGCACAAAGCTTACAATGATTACAAGAAAACCCTAACCCTAGCTTTCTTCCTCTTGCAATAGATCCGCCTCTTGACTTGGAAGAACCTCCAAGAACTGGCGTGGAGAGCTCTGTGGAGTCGCTGGTGAAGATCTGAGGTCTGTCGATACATCAAAGGGATAATCACTGCAGTATTTATTTTAGTATAATAATTTTCGATCGATCGAATGGATCATCCACTCGATCAGATATTTTTATTTCGATTAAGGATTGATTTCATGAACTATTATAACAGTAGCTCCCAATCGATCCACTGATCGATTGGGACCTCTGGATCGATCCACCGATCGATCCAGAGGGATTCTGTTCGCGGGGACTCACCGGATCGATCGGCCGATCGATTGGGCATGATCCAATCGATCGGCTGATCGATCCAGATCTGCTGGATCAATCCACTGATCGATCCAGATCTGCTGGATCAATCGGCTGATCAATTCAAATCTGCTGGATCAATCGGCTGATCAATTCAGATCTGCTGGATCAATCGGCTGATCAATCCAGATCTTGGTTTTTGCCCAAAACCAAGTTTAAAGCCCCCTAAACCAACATCTAGTCAACCATGACTTGTTGGTACATAAGACCTAGCATCCGGTCACCCTTGACCAGTTAGGACTCTCTCACCAAGTGTCTGGTCAATCCCTTTGACCCACTTGGACTTTTCTCTTCTTGCCAAGTATCCGGTCAATCCCTCTGACCTACTTGGACTTTTCTTCCTCATGCCAAGTATCCGGTCAATCCCTTTGACCTACTTGGACTCTCACCAGATGTTTGGTCAGCCTTGACTCATCTGGATTTCTCCTGCCTGGCTTCACTCACCAGGACTTTCCCAATTGCCTAGCTTCACTCACTAGGTCTTTCACCTGACTTCACTCACCAGGATTTTCCTCCTGCCTAGTTTCACTCACTAGGACTTCCCATTTACCTAGCTTCACTCACTAGGTCTTTCACCTCGCTTCACTCACCAGGATTTTCCTCCTGCCTAGCTTCACTCACTAGGACTTCCCATTTGCCTAGCTTCACTCACTAGGTCTTTCACCTGGCTTCACTCACCAGGATTTTCCTCCTGCCTAACTTCACTCACTAGGACTTCCTTCTGCCTGGCTTCACTCACCAGGACTTTCAGTCAAGTATCCAGTCAACCTTGACCTACTTGACTTTCCTTCACAATCTTAACTGGTCAACTTTGACCAAACGGGAATTGTATCAACAATCCCCCCAAATGAACAACTGCACCTGCATTATCCATATCATCTAAACCCAATATATTGTCAAACATCGAAACTCAAACCAAGACTCAGACTTGGTTAACCAGGTCAACCTTGACCTAGGGAATATTGCACCAACACTTATATCGAGTTATATTTATCGCTCATGTTTGCTTACCATGTCTCCACTATGTTGTGGACAACCCGATATTATACTATGATTTATATTGGACAAAATTGAGCCTAAGTTATGTCCGAGCTGGTTATGACTATTGTTCAACGTAGGTCCTAATCGTCCAGTAATATACTGTGAATTTCATAAAGCCTGGTATCTTTTCAGACCCAGGCGATTATATACACCCAACTAATACTAGTCTATGTTCAGATGTACTAACCCAAACAGTTCTTAATCCCGATCTATATTGGCCTACCTTCCTTAAGGTATATCTCGATCGATATTGGCCTATCTTTTTTAAGGTATATCTCAGTCAATATCGACCTACCTTTCCTAAAGTATATCTCGATCGATATTGGCCTACCTTTCCTAAGGTATATCCCGATCGATATTGGCATACCTTTCTTAAGATATATCCTGACTAGTTTGGACTATCTTTTCTTAAGGCATTATCTCGGACGATAGTACTCTATCCCTCTCAAGGTATATACCGACCGATATTACTTTATCTTTCTCAAGGCACATCCCAACCGATATTACTCTATCTTTCTCAAAGCACATCCCGACCGATATTATCCTACTTCCTTAACTCTGCCGTTTCCTTTCTCCTTCCCACTGGGGACCCACTAAACCTAACTTATATCAGCTGTAAAGAGGCTTCTCCGCCTAAAGGAGAAATTAGTGCGCTTTACTTCTTTAGATTAATAATCTTTCCAGTTGTAACAAAGTAAATTCTCGGTACCTCTATCATTTAATTTCTTTATTATACTTATGCAAGTGTTAGATTTATAAAGCTGTAAATCCGAGAAAGGTCTTTTTGTTTTGTTTTTATGCAGGGGCTATTCACCCCCTCTAGCCGGTTGCCAAGGGTCCTAACAAATAGAACCTTTCTTGAGGGTGACTTTACACCTTCCATCAGTCGACACATTATAACAGTATATTCCTCCAACCACCTCATTAATAGCGTTAGTTACAGAAAAGGTGTACATGGGTAACGGAAGATTCCTTGGACTGTGATTGCACACCTCCTAAGCTATACATATTCCCTTATTCGACAACTTTTGACATCCGACATTCTTTGTCATCTCATAATTGCGAAAGTTATATAGGTGATATATAAAAGGGGTCCTCTTTGATGACAATGTACACTTTGGCACATATTTTACTATGCACGAGCTCTCATTGTTCAACTATTGTTCTTCTTCCCGCTCGGGCAATTACCGACTTAGGCATCAGAGGGTCTTCGCCAGAGATTCCTTCCCTGATTTTTGACATTGACGTTCTGTTTGCCTATTTGGGTGTGTGCAGAGTGGATTTGTGTACTAGCTCACGACCTTTCCTTAAATCTGAGAGTCTTTGCATAGTCAACGTCACAGCCACCTATCCATGCGCCATCTCTAGGTTTCAAACAAGATCATGTAATAAAAAAGAGTGAAATAAGAGAATAGAATGAATTTGAAGAGTACCTCCTTTGTTTTTGTTAATTATGGGCACTTCATTTTTTTTAAAAATCAAAATAATATCTTATATCTCAAAAATACTCTTTTTCCATAATTGTTGCAGCAGTTTTGGTTGCTCCATACAATTTTAGTAAACTGTTTTATGATGTAATGATTTTGAATAAATTTATTTTATTTTATATCAATTTTAGTTAAAATTGTTCTAATTGTAACAGTTTGGATTAAATCATGTTTTAATAAAATTTAATTTATTTTGATCAAAATTTTATCATATCATAACACCACATTGATCAAACTATGTGTGTTTAGAACGAAATTGTGTGTTTAAAATGAAAATCTTCAAAGAAAGATCAAACTAACTTGACTTAGTTGAAAATGTTAAATGGATCAAACTCAGCTTTAAAGGAGAAACAAAATGATGAGAACGAGTTAGAATGAAAATCTTTAAAGGGAAGTCAAGCTGACTTCATTTAGTTGAAAATGTTAAATTGATCCAATTAAAAAAAAAAAAGAAAAGAAAAAAAAGACCTGTCCTTGTCCCGTATCTAAAATGAAACCTTTTAAAGTCAAGTTGTTTGCTTAACGTTAGTTGAAAATATTAAATTTGAGCAGGCTCAGTTTGTTTTTTTTAATAATTCATGTATCTCATTTTTTTTTTTTTTCTTATCTACTAGCTAGCTAGAAGGAAATATATTTTTCATTCAGGATAAATTAAGAAATATTAATAAATATCTATTTAAATTTTTAGTTATTTATTAAAGGATTTAACTATTACAATGGTCCGACGTTGTCTGGGATTAACATCCTGGCTATACGTTTTTAATTATGTATTTATATTTATCTTTTTTTATATTTATAAAATTGATTTAGGGGTTGTTGATGTGACACATTTATGATAATGATCCGGCGAATTTCCCTAAGATGAAAATATTAAATTGATTGATCCAAACTTTAAAAAAAAACAAAATAATAAAAAAGAGTCTGGTGACTGGCGTTATCCGTTGTATCTGGAATGAAAATCATTAAAGATAAGTCAAGTTAACTCAAGTTTTAAATCATGAACCTGTGTCAAGTTGAGTTGACTTAAGTTGAGTCTGGCTTAAAAATACAATCTGCATTCTGCTATTATCATGCAATGGACGTTTAATTAACACTTATTGAAGAAACGGGTGTGAACACACGGTATGAAGAGACAGATGGGACGGTTATGGTGAGGGGTAACTTCGATCCTAAGAAGCTTCAAATGGAATTAGAAAATGAGGCCGGTGATGCGATCAAGTCAATTACAGACCCAACTGAGATGTCGGTTACCAAAATTGTCAGTAGGATTGATACTTTCCGAAATTCGAAGAGACGAAATATTAGGAATATAGTGCTCTTAGTGATTGGCGGTGGACTCCACTTCATTTTACAATACAGATTATGTCAGTGTCAAATCAGGAAAAGGGTTTCAGCGTTGATCCTTCGATACTCAAGTCAGTCACCGGTGATGCAGAGAAACGGAGCAACATGAACAAGAATGAACAATAGCAACAATAGTGTACTATGCATACCTCCGCCGATGCTTGGATCCCCTTTATATAGAGCTCCTGTAGCGCGCATGTACACTTCTCAAGGCGAGCACGCTTCTCCAAGTTTTCCTGAAAAGGCTCGTCAGTAAAATATCTCTGACACAGTACCTTAACATGCCGAGCATATCTCTAAAGTGACAGTGGAAGCTTCCGCCGTATGATCTTCTGTCTGACCATGCTGCTTGTCAGCGACACTAACTCCTAAAAGGATGGCACTGTGGATCCGTCGTTAGTCCGAGCGGACATGTCGCTCGGCCTATACTTAGCAGACCAGGTATACCCGTCCGCTCAGCTAGCACTCCACCGCACGTGTGTCTCATCCACTCGACCGATATCCCTCTGTGTATGTCCCGAATCCTGTCGCTCGGCATGCCTTGCGCATATCTTTGGCACTCCTTTATTGAGCATCGGCTGCTCGGCGCGTCGCCGAACCAGAGGTGATGTTGGATCGGCCACCCTTTCTCCTGATCGGGCAACCCACTCGCCAGGTCGACTGATGACATCGGAGCGTTGACCGCCTTCACTTTGACCTCCACCGTGGCAACAATCCTCCGTAGGGTGGGCTCCTCCTTATCACTGCATCACATGCCTCCCCCTCAAGTCTAGTCGAAGGAGGCTGCACGTCTGATTGACTGGACAAAATTTGTCTGTGAAGCTTTTTCGCCCGATCGGCTTCGACCCTCTCTGGTCTCTAATCGGACTGACGCGGCCCGATAGTTTGCTGTGTGGACTCTCTTGGCCAGCCGGTCTGCTGAAGATTGTAGATCAGCTGCAGGTTTGCCCTGTAAGCCGATCGGCACAACGAACATTTGTACTTAGAAATCTTTTCTCAGGCTTCTACGGACGAGCACGATACGGGCTTATGTCACTTAGATTTCTGAGAAATCGTGCAAATCCCTGCGCATTAAGGTTGAGCGCGCCCTCATGCCTTTTAATTGCCCTCATTAAATGTCGATCCGTGGCGAAGCACCACGTGTCTCGCTAGCTGCCGCCACACACCTGATGTGACAGGCGGATATCTGCTGGCGATGTGACGTTTGTGTTGGTGCGGTTAGCACTAACGATTTAACCCAGGTTTTGATGAATGACAAATTAGGTTAAGTTAGTCTGTTGTTGTCTAAACACTCTGATCGAGTGTACAGGAGAAGTCCAGACAGGTCGACGGGCTGACCGGATGTCTGGCATGAAGCCCAGCTAGGTCGACGGGCTGACCGGATAGCTGGCGAGAAGTCCAAGTGGGTCGACGGGCTGACCGGACGCTTGGCGAGAAGTCCAGCTAGGTCGATGGGCTGACCGGATAGCTGGCGAGAAGTCCAGACGGGTCGAAGGGTTGACCGAACGTCTGGAAGGTGAGTAAAGGTAAGTCACTGGAAGGGAGTGATTGTGAGGACGCGTTCTAGGGAAGGGAACATTAGGCGTCGATCCGGCTTAGATCCATTTCGGATATCTAAGTCGAGATCGTGACTAGATTCCGTTCTCGGAAAGACGGAATCTAAGTCATACTTTTTCATGTCAAACTCATGAACTGTGCTGACACTTTGTTTTGCAGGAAATTTATTATACTTGCCTCGGACTAACCTTGTCTTGCAGGAGAAGGACCTGTTCTGGAGAAAGGTGGTCCGGGCGCCCGGAGGGGATCCGGGCGCCCGGAGGTCCGGGCGCCCGGGAGGCAAGTTTTATCCCGATTGCGCGTCGCCACGTGGAGCTCACTGGTTGGACCTGCCACGTCTCACCAGGGCGCCTGGAAGGGATCCGGGGTGCCCTGAGCTTCATATAAAAGAAGGGGCAAGGGTAGAGCTTTGATATGAACTTAGAATCCAAGATCTGCTGCTATGTGCTCTTGCGACGCCACGAAAAGCTCTCCGACTCAGTGCTGGTTTTGTTTTAATTCCATTGTCGGTATTTTCTTTATCTGTCAATTCTTGTACTTAACTCTGTAATATTCGAATTGATAGTGATTGTCCAACGAAAGTACTCACGGAGTACGGGCCTTCGAGTAGGAGTCGTTACAGGCTCCGAACGAAGTAAAAACACCGTGTTCATTTATCTAAGTTTTTATTCCGCTGCGCTTAACTCTTTTTAACGCTGTTTTTTTTAATCGATATTCACCCCCCCCTCTATCGACGTTTCACGATCCAACAAGTGGTATCAGAGCAGGTACCGCTCTGATTTGGTGCAACCACCAATCAGGCAAAGGGGGGATTTTTTGAAAGAAAAATTAAATATCGTTTGTCTTTAAAATAAAACCACGCCTTTCGTTTTTTCCCTCCAAAACTATTTTTGAAAAACACATCATCATCTTTTCACCGTTGCTTAGTATTGATAAAATATTATGATCCGGCAGTAAGAATGGGGGACCCCATTTAGCAGTCAACGCCGCGAGAAGGGCCAAAGGCCTTGGCCGAGCGGATAAGGAGGGCGACGACCAGCTGAAGCTTCCGAGCGGAAGCAATACACCCCGCCGGAGTCGGGGTTCCGACGCTCATGATGAACAGTAGGAAAGGCCGAGCAGAGGGCCTGCTCGACCGAAGGAATAAAACATCAACGCTGCGAACAGTCCAGAGCACATGACCAGGAAGCTCCCGCGCAGATCGGAACACCCGGTCGGTCGGACGCGAGGAAACTGCCGACCGGTCGGACGATCGACGGGGAGTAAAAAAAGGCAAGGATAGAAACATCTTCTGACAGCAGATAATATGCAGGATCTTAGGGCATGCGCTCACTGTCCCATCAAAGACGTGCTCGTACTGTAGCAGTAAGGAGTCAGGCAAGCTCCTCTGACAAGCTCATACTGGGTATGGGTTGAGGACACGTGTGTGTGCCTCGGTATATGTACATCAGCCTCCTCAGAAGTTTATATAAGGCCTCCACTTCTTCAACCGGAGGTACACGGGTCTTCATCCGGCAACCACTTTCATCTATTCCTTCGCCTGACTTGAGCGTCGGAGGGCCGTCGCCGGGACACCCCTCCCGGCTCGGTTTTGTTGCAGGTTTGCCGGAGCACTCGAGGATCCAGCAGGGAGCGCCACGTGACCCCTGGTTCGGACAGGATCAATTTGGAGCCGTCTGTGGGAACGCACCTGCATCTGAGCAAAGGCAATGGACGAGGCTGGAAGAATACATACCGTGGCACTCTCACAAGAAGAGTTGGACACTCTGGTCGAGATAAGGGCCGCCAAACTTGTGGAGCAAAAACAGAAATCAGCAGCCGAACGACCGGAGCAACAAGCAACGTCTGCGTCAGGTGGCCGAGCGGAAGCACCTCCAGCCACTGTCGCATTCCATCGAGCCTTATTTCGTACCCCTGAAGCCATACCAGCTCGAAGGGATAGAGGATCTTCTTCAGACGAGATGCCTAGGCGAGATGACAGAAAGGGGAAAGCTCCCCGAGCGGACTCATCTCCCGAGCGGATCAATCGCCAATTTTCGGAGGCTATTCTGCGAGACCCTCTGCCCAAACACTACGTGCCTCCGACGATCGACGAGTACAATGGAACAACTGACCCGGATGATCATCTGGGTAAGTTTGATAACACAGCCACGCTCCATCAATACACCGATGGAGTAAAGTGTCGAGTCTTCCTTACCACTCTCTCGGGATCGGCTCAACGGTGGTTTCGAAGGCTGCCGGACGGATCCATCACAAGCTTCAAGGACTTCCGAACGGCCTTCCTCCACCACTTCGCCAGCAGTCGGCGTTATCAAAAAACAAGCGTAAGTCTGTTCGCCATCAAGCAAGAGGCCCGGGAATCGCTTCGAGCTTACATCCAGCGATTCAACCAAGTGGCGATGGACATTCCAACGGTCACATCGGAAACCATGATGAATGCCTTCACACAAGGCCTAGTGGATGGAGATTTCTTCCGATCGCTCATCCGAAAGTCGCCCCGGGATTATGATCACATGCTACATCGGGCCAACGAGTACATTAACGTGGAAGAAGCGCAAGCTGCCCGGAAAAAGGAAGCTCCAACCAAGCGGGCACCTATTCAGGCCGAACGGAAACAGCACGCCGCTCATCAACCGCCGAGAGGACCAAGGGCAGAAGCAATCCGCTCCCCTCGTGTAAGGTCCCAAGTACAAGAAGTAGCTGCCGCTCAAAGCAAGCCAAAGAAGAAATGGACCCCTATGTTCTTCTCCTTCCACCGGACGGATACGCACAACACAAGGGATTGTCGAAGTCTTCCCTTCGTGGCTAATCCCGTTCCCAAGAAGGCCGAGCGACGGTCTCCTTCCATCGACAGGAGGCGAAGGATCCATGAAGCCGACCGGACTCGCACCGAGAGGCGACATCAACAGACGCCCGATCGGCATAGATCTCCAAGGCAGGAGAATCGCCGAGCGTCAAGAGAACGATCCCGGCCATCCGCTCGGGAGGAGGAAAATAGAAGCAATACTTCCCGAGGCGAGATCAACGTTATTGCTGGTGGGCCGACCGGAGGAAACTCCAACCGAGCCAGAAAGGCGGGCGTCCGGCAGCTATAGATCCACGCAGTCGGTTGTAGCCAAGAGCGGGCAAGTGGGCCGGAAATCACTTTCGGGCCCGGAGACTTAGAAGGAGTAGAAGTGCCCCATGACGACGCTCTGCTCATTAAAGCGGTAATAGCAAATTATACTATTCACCGCATATTTGTTGACACAGGGAGCTCGGTCAACATTATATTCAAGAAGGCGTTCGATCAGCTGCAAATTGATCAAGCCGAGCTGCTGCCCATGACGACGCCGCTCTACGGGTTCACGGGTAACGAAGTACAGCCGGTCGGACAGATCCGGTTGGCTACCTCACTGGGAGAAGAGCCGCTCAGGAGGACCAGGACAATAAATTTCGTGGTGGTCGACTCTCCCTCGTCCTACAACGTTATTTTGGGACGACCGACGCTCGGTGAATTCCGAGCGGTCGTCTCAACCTTCCACCAGAAGATGAAGTTCCCCGTCGAAGACAAGGTGGGAGAAGTACGAGGAGATCAGTTAGCGGCTCGGCGATGCTATATAGAAATGGTCCGAGCAGAAGCCTGTTCCGCTCGGAAGGCGCCCCGGATCGAGGTACACGCCATAACCGAGAAACCTCCTGCTTTAATTTATGATGAAAAGGAGGAGGTTCAGATCCATCCGACCCGATCGGAGGCCACGACTTTTATCGCTTCTGATCTGGAGGAGGAGCTGATCCAATGCCTCCAACGAAATCATGATGTCTTCGTCTGGTCGACACATGAGTTGCTCGGAATTTCGCCGAGCATAGCGCAGCATGAATTGCATGTCCGACCGGACGCTCGGCCAGTGAAGCAGAGAAAAAGAGATTTCAGTGTCGAGCAGAATGTCATCATCCGGGCAGAAGTAGAAAAACTTCTGGAAGCCGGCCACATACGCGAGGTGCAGTTCCCAAGCTGGATGGCAAACGTAGTATTAGTCTCCAAGCCGAGCGGCAAGTGGAGAGTCTGCATCGACTTTCGCGACTTAAACAAAGCATGCCCCAAAGATTTTTATCCCCTGCCCCGGATAGATCAGCTGGTGGACTCTACGGCCGGCTGCGAGTTAATATGTCTGCTTGACGCCTACCAAGGCTATCATCAAGTACCGCTCGCCCGTGAAGATCAAGAAAAAGTTAGCTTCGTGACTGCCGACGGCACATATTGCTACAATGTGATGCCGTTCGGATTGAAAAATGTCGGGGCCACCTATCAACGCTTGATGAACAAAGTGTTCAGGGAGCAGATCGGGCGGAATCTGGAAGTCTATGTGGACGACATTCTTATCAAATCAGTCCGAGCGGCCGATCTCTTCAAGGACATGGAAGAAACCTTCCGAACGCTACGCAAATATGGAGTCAAGGTAAATCCCCAGAAGTATCTGTTCGGAGCAAAAGGAGGGCGTTTCTTGGGGTACATAGTGACCGAACGGGGAATTGAAGCAAATCCCAGCAAAGTGAAAGCTCTACAAGACATGCCGCCTCCCAGAAATACAAGGGAAGTGCAGCGGTTGACCGGTCGGATAACTGCTTTGTCCAGATTCATCTCCAAAACCGCCGACCGGAGCCTACCATTCTTCAAGATCCTGCGCAAGGCTACTAAGTTCCAGTGGGATGAAGAATGTGACCGAGCGTTCGGAGAATTGAAAACATATCTCAATTCTCTGCCTGTACTTGCCAAGCCGATCGGGGGTGAGTCACTTTATATTTATCTGTCGTCAACTGAGCATGCTGTAGGCTCAGCACTTGTGAGGGCGAGCGGCGAAGAGCAGCCGGTGTATTTTCTGAGCCACATTTTAAAAGATGCTGAATCTCGTTACACCGGGCTCGAGAAGTTGGCCTTTGCTTTAGCCGCTCGGCGCCTTCGACCATATTTCTTGGCTCACACCATCATTGTCCGGACGAACAGCCCACTAGGAAGAGTCTGTTGAATCCGAAGCGTCCGGACGGCTCATCAAATGGACGACAGAACTAAGTGAATTTGACATCCAATATCAGCCCCGCTCGGCGATCAAAGCGCAATCCTTGGCTGATTTTGTGACCAAAGTGCAAAGCGGAAGCCGCTTGGAGAATATATGTGGATGGGTCTTCCACTCGGCTCGGAAGTGGGAGGAATATTGCTCTCGCCTCGGGAAGAAAAGATGCACTTATCCGTCCTGGATTACAAGGCTACCAACAATGAAGCAGAGTATGAGGCCCTCATAGCCGGATTGCAGGCAGCACGGCATGTGGGAGCCGGTCGGGTGACGCTTTATTCAGATTCACAGTTGGCCGCTCAGCAACTGTCAGGCACCTTCGAAATCAACAGCGCTCGGCTTAAACTCTACGCGGAGGCCTTTGAAAAACTCAAAGCTAATTTCCGCGAGGTTCTTATTCAGAAGATTCCCCGAACAGAGAACCAGACAGCCGATGAGTTTGCCAAACTAGCAAGTTCTATAACGCCGGTCATTATCCCGAAGCCCATCGAACAAGTATCTTTGGTGGCACATGTTGACCGGATGGAGGGCCTCATGTTTCCTGACGACTGGAGGACACCTATCATGGAGTTTTTGCGCTCGGGTACCACTCCTACCGATCGGGATGAAGCCCAGCTGCTCAGGAGGAGGGCCGGTCGGTTCACACTCATCGGCGATCAGCTCTACAAGAAGGCTTTCTCTCGCCCGCTGTTGAAGTGTGTGAGCTCAGAAGACTCGGCTTACATCCTCCAAGAGGTACATCAATGATCGTGCGGAGGACATCCGGGCGGACGATCACTAGCCAAGAAGATTTTGCTAGCTGGATACTTTTGGCCGACCTTACAAATGGACGCCGCTCGGACAGTATCTACGTGTCTTTCATGCCAGAAGTATCACAACTTCTCGCACCGACCGGCAGAGGAGATGAAGACATCAGCCGTTTCATGTCCTTTCGATCAATGGGGAATGGATATTGTGGGTCCATTCCCGATGGCGATCGGGCAGAGGAAATTTTTGCTGGTGGCGGTCGATTATTTTTCCAAGTGGGTGGAGGCCGAGCCACTAGCCAGGATCACCGAGCAGATGGTCAAAAATTCATCCGCAACACATCATCTGTAGGTTCGGTATCCTCGCCGATTGGTTTCCGACAATGGGCGGCAATTCATGTGGAAGGTGCTAGAAGATTGGTGCAAAAGCTATGGCATTGAGCAACACTTCACGTCCGTGGCTTACCCCCAAAGCAACGGTCAAGCCGAAGTAGCTAACCGGGCCACGTGGGAGGAAGTTGGCCGGATGAAGTGCCGGGCGTTTTATGGGCCATCCGGACGACTCCTAAGGAAGCGACGGGCGTCACACCTTTCCATCTGGTGTACGGCGGCGAAGCAGTCATTCCGGTTGAAGTCGACATCGAGTCCGTCCGGGTCCAATTGTACGATGAAGGCAACGCCGATCGGAAGAACATGGAGCTGGATATGATTGACGAGGAGCGAGCCAAGGCATCCATTCGGCTGATGGCATACCGTCAACGAATGAAGCAAAACTACAACCGCCGCGTCATTCCCCGATCATTCCAGGTCGGCGACCTTATCTGGAAGAAAGTCAAACCGGTCGGCGACGTCGGCAAGCTTGAAGCTCCGTGGGCAAGGGCCCTTCAAAATTATCGAAAAGCTCCGCTCGGGTGCGTATTATTTGGAGGATGAGGACGGTCGGCAGTTAGATAGGCCGTGGAGCGCGAACCACCTCCAGCCTTACCGGGCGGGATGAAAGGTGTACCACTGTAAATCATCCTGTGTACTTTTTTCGACTGAATACTGGAAATGCAGAAATGAAGAACCAAGAGAACAAATATAAGGCATTGTCAAGAAACGAAGGCCCCGCGTCGTCCGTCCGGAGGTAAATGGGTCGAGCCAAGCGCTCAAGGATCGAAGACCCAGTACCTTCCGGACGGAGGTAAATTATCCGAGCCAAAATGCTCGACGAAGCAGACCCTGAGCCGTTCGGCCAGGAGTACGTTCTCCAAGCTGGGTGAAAGGGGCATATGGATTATCCGAGCCAAGCGCCCGAATAGTGAAGGCCTCCCAGCCGATTGGATTCGCAAGCAAATGACCCGTGCCGTTCGGTCGGGCATAAAGACTGTTCAAGCGCAAGATAAGTTATGAAGGCCAAGGTCGCTCGACCTGGTAAGGAGTTAGCCTTAAAGCCCGACGAGCCCCGTCGTTAAAAATCGAGAGTCGCGCCGACCGGCTATAAATAACCGCGCCGACGAGCCCCGTCGTTAAAAATCGAGAGCCGCGCTGACCGGCTATAAATAACCGCGCCGTCGAGCACCGATGTTAAAGATCGAGAGACGAGCCGACGTCTATAAACTCTCCGAGCGGAAGACCGACGAGCCCCGTTGTTAAAAATCGAGAGCCGCGCCGACCGGCTATAAATAACCGCGCCGTCGAGCACCGACGTTAAAGATCGAGAGACGAGCCGGCATCTATAAACTCTCCGAGCGGAAGACCGACGAGCCCCGTCGTTAAAAATCGAGAGCCGCGCCGACCGGCTATAAATAACCGCGCCGTCGAGATCCGACGTTAAAAATCGAGAGCCGCGCCGACCGGCTATAAATATCCGTGCCGACGAGCTCCGTCGTTAAAAATCGAGAGACGAGCCGGCGTCTATAAACTCTCCGAGCGGAAGACCGACGAGCCCCGTTGTTAAAAATCGAGAGCCGCGCCGACCGGCTATAAATAACCACGCCGACGAGCCCCGTCGTTAAAAATCGAGAGCCGCGCCGACCGGCTATAAATAACCGCGCCGTCGAGCACCGACGTTAAAGATCGAGAGACGAGCCGGCGTCTATAAACTCTCCGAGTGGAAGACCGATGAGCCCCGTCGTTAAAAATCGAGAGCCGCGCCGACCGGCTATAAATAACCGCGCCGTCGAGCACCGACGTTAAAGATCGAGAGACGAGTCGACGTCTATAAACTCTCCGAGCGGAAGACCGACGAGCCCCGTCGTTAAAAATCGAGAGCCGCGCCGACCGGCTATAAATAACCGCGCCGACGAGCCCCGTCGTTAAAAATCGAGAGCCGCGCCGACCGGCTATAAATAACCGCGCCGTCGAGCACCGACGTTAAAGATCGAGAGACGAGCCGGCGTCTATAAACTCTCCGAGCGGAAGACCGACGAGCCCCGTCGTTAAAAATCGAGAGCCGCACAACGGCTATAAACCGACGAGCCCCGTCGTTAAAAATCGAGAGCCGCGCCGACCGGCTATAAATAACCGCGCCGTCGAGCACCGACGTTAAAGATCGAGAGACGAGCCGACGTCTATAAACTCTCCGAGCGAAAGACCGACTAGCCCCGTCGTTAAAAATCGAGAGCCGCGCCGATCGGAAAACCGTCGAGTACCGACGTTAAAGATCGAGACGGTCGGCGTCTATAAACTCTCCGAGCGAAGACCGACGAGCCCGTCGTTAAAATCGAGAGCCGCGCCGGCTAAAAACCGTCGAGCACCGACGTTAAAGATCGAGAGACGAGCTGGCGTCTATAAACTCTCCGAGCGAAAGACCGACGAGCCCCGGCGTTAAAAATCGAGAGCCGCGCCGACCGGCTATAAATAACCGCGCCGTCGAGCACCGACGTTAAAGATCGAGAGACGAGTCGGCATCTATAAACTCTCCGAGCGAAAGACCGACGAGCCCCGTCGTTAAAAATTGAGAGCCGCGCCGACCGCCTATAAATAACCGCGCCGTCGAGCACCGACGTTAAAGATCGAGAGACGAGCCGGCGTCTATAAACTCCGAGCGAAAGACCGACGAGCCTCGTCATTAAAAATCGAGAATCGCGCCGACCGGCTATAAATATCCGCGTCGTCGAGACTAAGGATGCCAAATAATGAGCGTTCTCAAGTACTAAATTGATTAAGTCCGATCGGCCATCAGTTTGCCAATACTTCGCATTCACTGAATGCAAACAGCCTAGCCAAGCGCTAAACGATTTCGAAAAAAAAAAAAGTCAACTGATTAACCCGATCGGTCGTATAGTGGGGAACACGTGGAGCTTAACTGATTCTATGAATAATCACCAAACAGATAAAAAACGGCAACGAAGGGCAAACAAAAATACAAGCAAAGGAGCACCACTAGGCCGAACGGTGCGTACAAAAATTTTACATCCGCAAAACGGATGAAATACAGAAAGTACTTGGGAGAACTCGTCTCACTCCGGGTCCTCAAAATTAAAAAAGGCGTCCGGGATATCGTCAATCATAGCCGCCAGATCTGAAGAGGGAATGCTCAGGTCAGCAGGAAGATGCCCACCCTTCTTCAGGTACGCCACGGTGACCTTGACCGCCTCGACGAAAGTTGAGGAGACGTTGCCACCAAATTTTGCGCTGAACCGCTCCGAGCAGAGGTATTCTTGGCGCGCTGCTGCTAGGCGACTCGACTCCCCTTCCTTGTACTTTCTGAAAGCCGCTCGGGAGGCAATTAGCGAGTCCTGGAGAACTTTCTGGTCCACCTCCGCTTTAGTGCGTTCAGCGGAGCGCCCATCCCGTTCGGCAGCTAGTTGGGCTTCCAGATTCTTAGATTGCTGATCTAGGGCTCGGACTTCAACTTTCATCTTGTCCGGATCAGCAATCGCCTGCTTTAGCCAGGTCGGCGGCCTTCTTCTGTTCGGCCTCACGGGCTTGTTTCTCCCGCTCGGCTGATGGACCCCCCGACACTTGGAGTTTCTCCAGGAGATCCTCCAGCTCGGCTAGCCGATGGCTAGTGGTAATTTGCTCCGCCCAATGCTGTGAGGAAAATAACAAAGTCAGGAACTGAACAGTAGCATGGCACAGGAAGAAAAACGAACCTACCTGAGTGGCTTGCTGCATATGGTTATCGCCGAGCTTCTTGGGCGTCATGAGGGCCACCCGAATCTGGGCGTCCTCGAAAAGCTTGGCGAGCGGGCCCGTCAAGGTTATTTCATGAACGGGGCTTGATGGCCGATCGGCAGACAGTAAATATTCCTCCGATGGGAATCGAAGGGTAGTCTTGACGGTCGGGTGGCCGGCCGGCACTTCCTCAGCCGCAGTCGCCTGGCCCGAAGACTCCCCTATGGTTGAAGTCTCGCCCAACCGTCGTAAGCGACGACGAGTCAGTGGAGGAGAGCCAGAGGGCTGTGCGGTGGGCGAGGCCACGGGGGTCCTGATCTGCGACGGCGTGCAACTGGGCGAAGCGACCTCGATCGGCGCATGGGGTTCGCCTTCTTGGGTCGGCGGGAGGCTGGGGTCTCTACGACGTTTCCGCCGAACTTCCCATGGTGAATCCCCGGCCTGGGGAACTCCCAGCTCGGCCGGGGCAGAGGAAACAGGATCCGCCTCAACCTCCGTTGAAACGGATGGAGTAGCTTCTGTTTCAGGGGCGGACTGTGTCCCCCCCTCTCCTGTAGCTGCCGGGCGGCTGGGGATTAGACCCCGCTCGGCGAGTTCTTTTTTGGTAGCCGCCTCAATCTCCACGGCCTTCAACTTCAGATGATCGGTGGCCTTGGAGCGCCACATGACTTCAGCTGTAAAGGAAGAAATTAAAATCAGTTAGACAAAAAAGGCGAAGAGAGTAAAAAGTCCTTACTCATGCGGTAGGGGAGATTGGCCCGAACGGGAGATAATCCGAAAATATACAACACCCCTTCGTAAGCAAGTGGTCGATTTTGTCACCGACCGGACAACCGGCCGATGAAGGTAGGCGGATTGAATTTGCCGAGCTCTACTGGCACAATGGTCCGCCATTTGGTTCGAATCTTGGCCGAAGTCGATGTAGAAGAAGAACTCCTTCCGATTGCTTGTTAGAGGCTCGGCATATTATCAAAAATTTAAAGCCTATTCTACTTTGGAAAATGAAAGTGCCCACTCGGATTGTTTGGGGTAGAAGAAGAAGTGGAATATTTTGGGGTCAAGTAGGATGCAGTTTAAAGAGGACAACCACCCCGCCCAGAACCTAAAGGAGTTCGGCACGAGTCGAGCGGGATGCGGAAATAATTACAAACCTCCAAAATAAAGGGATGGGTAGGAAATCTAAGGCCACCCTGAATTGGTCCAGAAAAAAACAAATGGTACCGATCGGCGGGTTATGGGGCCGGTCGGCCGGGTTGGCTATAACTATTTCATGGTCATCAGGGATCCCATACGTCCGAACAAGACGACGAGCGCCCTCTTCATCAAACCGACTCTCCATGGTCATGTACCAAGGGCCATGAACATCCGCAGTGGGTACGGAAGTGCTTGCCATGACTGAAGTATCAAGAAAAAGAAAGAAGGAAGCCGAAGGAAACTCGGAAACGGAGGACAGATAAGAGTTCGCAAGCAAGGGAACGAAAGGAGTTCCACGTGAAAGGGAAAGGCCGAACGAAAGGAAGGGAGAAACTTACTGAGGAAAGGTGAACGGAGAAGATCACCAGAAAGCCGAAAACCACCGAGAGGCAAGAGCTAGGACAACCGGAATGAAGCAGCCGCGGGCACCTTCGACGGAGAATGAGCGATGAAACAGCGAAATGCGGCGTAAGGGTTGAGACGAAGGCTTTATGCGAACGAGGCTGGTCGACCTCGTCCGTCGGATGCAGGTCACGAGAGACGAGGTCATCATCTAACCGTCCATTTCAAAGTAACCGCGTCCCATCGTACGGATCATCACCGCCACACAAGAAGAGCCACGTGGCGCTCTATCACCAGGCGCAATTAATGCGCCCATACCGCGTATGCTTCGACTTAATGGAAAGGATTTGCGCGATTTTCGAGAAGATTTAGACAAGCAAACATCCACGCTGGACGCCAAGACATCCAGAACGAAGAGCCGAGCGGATGATGAGTTATGAGGGCCGAACGGCTCTAGGTATATCATAAGCGGCGGTAAGGCGAGGACCGCCCGTTCGGACACATAGTCCAGTCAGTCGGACTCATTGCCTCCTTCGACTAGACTTGAAGAGGAGGCAAGTGATCCGGCAGTAAGAATGGGGGACCCCATTTAGCAGTCAACGCCGCGAGGAGGGCCAAAGGCCTTGGCCGAGCGGATAAGGAGGGCGACGACCAGCTGAAGCTTCCGAGCGGAAGCAATACACCCCGCCGGAGTCGGGGTTCCGACGCTCAGGCAGAGCAGAGGGCCTGCTCGGCCGAAGGAATAAAACATCAACGCTGCGAACAGTCCAGAGCACATGACCAGGAAGCTCCCGCGCGGATCGGAACACCCGGTCGGTCGGACGCGAGGAAACTGCCGACCGGTCGGACGATCGACGGGGAGTAAGAAAAGGCAAGGATAGAAACATCTTCTGACAGCAGATGATATGCAGGATCTTAGGGCATGCGCTCACTGTCCCATCAAAGACGTGCTCGTACTGTAGCAGTAAGGAGTCAGGCAAGCTCCTCTGACAAGCCCATATTGGGTATGGGTTGAGGACACGTGTGTGTGCCTCGGTATATGTACATCAGCCTCCTCAGAAGTTTATATAAGGCCTCCACTTCTTCAACCGGAGGTACGCGGGTCTTCATCCGGCAACCACTTTCATCTATTCCTTCGCCTGACTTGAGCGTCGGAGGGCCGTCGCCGGGACACCCCTCCTGGCTCGGTTTTGTTGCAGGTTTGCCGGAGCACTCAAGGATCCAGCAGGGAGCGCCACGTCCCCAGCGTTCGTTGACCCCTGGTTCGGACAGGATCACGCAGTTAGGACTTTCTTAGTTAAGAATTCGATGCTCCATGACCTACTTAACTTTCAACAATCATATGGACTGATGTCAAATCCGAGCTCATCTTGAAAATCCATTTTGAAGTTGAGCTCCTTTGAAGATAGGGCTTTAAACTTCAAAACTTCTTCTTCTTCTTTCTCTAGTTCGTTGCTCTTTCGGCGATTAGTCTAATGAAGAGTGACATCACTCTGATACCACTTATTAGAACACTTTGGGAGCTAGGGGGTGGGGGGTGAATAGCTTTGATCGCTTCGTCTATGACGATTTATAGTGAATATCTTGAAGCAAAGACTCACTAATGCTAACACTTAGATTTTACTTGGTATCCACCTCCTTGAGATGACTAATCCAAGGATTCCACACAGTAAATACACTCCATTATGAAAAACACTCTTTCTCAGAAATAATCCGGAGGTGGAGAAATCTCGCATATGCTCGAATACACGAAATGCAAACAAGAAATGACTTTATAACATGAACCTTTGCTTAGTTTGCTTTCTTCTTGCTTATAATAACTTCTTGGTGGTGGAAAATGCAGAAGCACTTGTTCTTCCAAACACCCAAGAACTCCTCATTGCCTTCAAACCTTCGTGAAATTACTTTTTTAGCGTTCACTCGATGCCCTTAATCGATTAAGCTTTTTCTTAATTGATTGCCATGTTAGTTGATCTTCCAATATAACCTGTAGATCAACTCATTTTTTGAACCCTAATTGATTGGTGAGACATCCCAATCAATTCAGAAAGCCTTAATTGATTACCTGATTGATTCGCAAACTCCCTATTCTCTCGCGAAAGGTCTTAATCGATTAGCTCAATCGATTAAGAAGTCTTAATCAATTGCCTTAATCGATTCCCTCTCTTGTGACAAAAATAGCTCTTAATTGATTGCCTTAATCGATTAGCATGGTCGGAATCGATTGCCCAATCGATTTCACTAGCTTATGTTCTTATAAGAAAAATCACCCTAATCGATTGAACCCTAATTGATTGGGTTAGGGCCATCAATTGCCCAACTATAACTCCCTTGATCCAAGTTTAGAGTTCCCTTGCTCAACATTCAATCAATCGTGACCTGTTGAGACTTTCTCACCAAGTGTCTAGTTAACTTTTGACACACTTGGACTTTCTATATCATGCCAACTTCTTGTTGGACTTCCGATCACCAAGTATCGTCATCCTTAACCCATTTGTGTCACGCCCCGTGATCTAGGCGCGTAACACCAGCGTTGCTCGCGGATATAAATACTCGAAAACAACAAGCCTCATAAAGTGCATATCAAACCAGTAATAATATAATGAAAATATTGTCTTTACAATCCAAAATCAAAAAGCGTACAAATAAAGATAACATGAACTAAAAGGATGAATCACTTGGACACGGCTTTACTACCAGCCCCAAAACATCTCTTGCTCCTCCTTCTCAACTTGTTCCTCATCTTTATCTGGGGATGGGAGTAAGGGGGGTGAGTGCTTGGAAAAATACTCAGTGAGTGGGATCGATCGAACATAGCACGACATAATACAAAATATAGTAAAACATTCAGAATTCATGACGAAAATATATTTCATGAAACATGACCAAAAACATAACTTAATCGAAAATATATACTTTTCGCAAGGCATTCAGAATTCATGATAGAAATATAACTTTATCGAAAGCATAACACTTTTAGCAAGATATTCAAAATTCATGACAGAAATATAATTTAATCGAAAACATAGCACTTTTAGCAAAACATTCAAAATTCATGACAGAAACATAACTTAATCGAAAACATAGCAGAAACATAACTTAATAAAAAACATAGCACTGTTAATATCTTGTTTTTTATGGTATTACTGATCAGTCCCCTATATGTACTTCCTCTAAGGGGTGAGACCATATATTGGTTATTATTACCCACCGCATCAGAGTCATAACTTGTCATATCTTATCATGTTTTCGGAAATTCCCTTTTACTAATCAGCCTCCTATATGTAATTCCTCTAAGGGATGAGACCATATTTCGGTTATTATTACCCACCGCATCAGGGTCATATATCAGTTATTATTACCCACCGCATCAAGGTCATAACTTGTCATATCTTATCATATTTTCGAAAATTTCCTTTACCATATCTAACTTGAGTCATAACAGTGAATCTTGGAATAAAAAGAAATGAATTTGTAATATAAAATAATGAAATGTACACATATTCCGCAGCTATACTTGAAACGAAAAGCTCACTTACAGAATCAACAACTTCTTTGGCTTTGGACAGAAAATTTACGAGACTTGAACTTGATATGATCCGTTAGGTGTTAGCCTCTTAGATCAACAAAGTCTTGGAAGCACTACCAATCTCTTCCGGTAGAAGAAAGCGAAGAAGAATCTGACGAGGGAGACTCGGAGAGAAGGAATTCACCTTTGAATCTTTCCGAGGATGGCTACTTATAGCCTCCAAGGAATACGAAGAGTTAAGGTCTCAATTAATTCATCATTTATGATCTTCATTAATTAAGAAGATGAAGAGTTATAGGCTCCATAAATTCTTCATTTATGACCTTCATTATGATAACTCTTTAATTTCTCCATTAATTAACATTATGATAATTTTTTGAATTCTCCATTAATCATCATGATCATAACTATTCGAATTCTCTCTTCTTTGTATCAAATAAATCCATATTTGATCTTGATCTCGACTAGCTTCCGATGTCATTGTTTATGTCTACGTGCTATGCGTGAGACCCTCTAGGTTTATACATGAAGGTAGTGTAAATCCATACACAGACTAAGGTAACCGTCTAGAAACAGTTTAGTCACCCAACGTGATAAAATTAATATCAGTGATAAAATGTAAACCACCATGAAATCATAGACAGATAAAAGCCCCACATGTGACTCATTAAATTATCATGATGAAGGGCATAGAAGAAACATATGAGTAACTAGACCTAACATCCGAAATCCCTAAGATCCAAACCTACACATGACACAAAGTAATCATAAACTTAGGTTCAATTTTATGGTATTAAGATTTCTAGGAGTTGAACCTAACTTAGCCTTTAAAGGTATGTCCACTAGTGTCCATTACTATGTCCAAAATCGGGTCTTCACAATTTGGATTTTCATCTTGTCTAACCGCGGTTAGGACTTTCTTCTTACCAATGTGCAATCCTCCCAGACTCACTTGGACTTTCCTTTGCCAACGTCCGTTCCTCCTTAACTCACTTGACCTTTCCTTTGGTACTGTGCGGTCCTACTTGACCCACTTAGACATTTCCTTTGGCAACATGCGGAACTCCTTGACCCACTTAAACTTTTCTTTGCCTAATGACAGTTAGGACTTCCCTTGCTAATGTGTAGTCCTCCTTGACCAACTTGGACTTTTCCTTTATCAACGTGTGGTCCTCCTTGATTCACTTGAACTTTTTTTTTCCTAACCGTAGTTAGTACTTTTCCCTTGCTTAACCTTTTAGTTAGGACTTTTCCAGTCAAATATCCTGTTCTCCATGACCTACTTGACTTCTCTCTCACAGATCGTCAAATATCAAGTCAATTTTGACCTATTTGACTTCTGCTCACATATTGTCCAAACATTGAAACTTAAGCTCAGTCCACTTGAGCTTAGTCAAGCTGTTCAATCTTGACCTGAGGAAGATTGCATCAGCAATCTCCCAACATAGGATTTATTATATATGATCTCTGAACACTATTATATTAAAATACTATTTATCAACTTGATCAAAATTATTTAAACTTATCAAAATCACTTTAAAATAGTTGTAAAACCTATTATATATATAGCTGCTACAATATGAAATCTTAAATCTTAAATTTATGCTAAATATATTGTAGCAGCTACTAGGTAGCTTCTATACATTGAACTCACTTTAAATATATTGTAATAACTACATAATAACTTCTATAATATGCAGAAGTTACCTGATAGTTTTTACAATAGCGCTGGATTCAAGAATATTTTTGGGATAAATTTATGAGAGGGGTGCCCATTTATTCATTTATTTTTTCAAAAAAAGAGGGTCCATGTGATTTTTCTCATAATTTGAGATGGTTTTTGAATTTTCCCTAAAATATATATGTATGAAATGATTTTATTATTATTATTATTATTATTATTATTATTATTATTATTTTGTTTAGATGGGAGATGTCAGCGGCTCTGAGTTTCGTAAGATGGTAGCTGCGGAAGTTGCTTATAATTGTATAGAAATTCTTGAACACAGAGAGAAAACAATGAACTCAAATAAAAGTGATCGGTAGTGTTGCTGGTAAGATATTTGTATGTTTGTGTGTCAAAGTTCACATTGTTTTGATATATCTGTATGTTTGCCTATCAAAGTCTCAATTATAATTGATGTGTTGTGAGTTCACTTGTGTAAATTGGGTTTAATGGCAAAGGATCTAACTTAGTTTGAGTTGTATTGATTTAAGAAAAAAATATGTCATGTCCAATTGGTAGAAATTAAAAAAAGATAAAAACTAGTCATCTTATTGAATCCAAAAATTGATATTAGAAATACAGAGTATAAATCCTTATATAGCTAAGTTAAGGAACCCTAAACCCTAAATAGAAAAAGGAAAAAGACTAAATTACCCTAAAAACTATAAACAAATAAATATATATAATCTAATATCCCCTCAAACTCATGATGCTATAGCTAGAAGCATTGAGAGTTTGATAGACAAGAAATGAAAGCGTGAAGTGGAATGTGTCTTGGTAAACATATCAACAATCTGTAGATTTGAAGGAACAAAAGGTAATGTGATGGTGCTAATTTGAAGATGATGACGAGTAATGTGACAATCAATTTCAATATATTTCGTCCGCTCATGAAAAACTGAATTATGAGTAATTTGAATAGCACTCTGATTATCACAATACAATGGAGTAAGTTAATGAAGAGAGATACTCATATCCGCAACCAACCAACACAACCAAACTATCTTACAAGTAGTTGAGGTCATGACACGATACTCAACTTCTATGGAAAATATATATATAAATAACATATTGTTTATTACTCTTCCAAGAAATGAGGGAATTATCAAAAAAATGCAGAAACCAGTGGTAGATTTGCGATCCATAGGATCACTTTTCCAATCAGTATCAGAGTATGCACGCAACTCCAGAGATGAAGCAGAAATAAATAAAAAATTTTGAAATTGAGTACCCCGAAGATATCTGAGAATACGAAGAATAATAGCCTAATGAACTATAGTTAGTGCAGCGATAAATCGACTAATAACATGAACAATATATGCAATATCTGGATAAGTCATAGTGAAATAAACTAAGCTTCCAACAATAGTTCTATACAATCTAGGATCCAACAAAGGTGAGCCATCATATGGAGAATATCGAGCATTAGCCTCAATAGAAGTATCAATGACTCTGTTATCAGTAAGACGAGCATGCTCAAGCAGATCAAATATATCCTTTGACTGGGATAAAAAGATAACCTTCAGGGAATAAGCAACCTCAATGCCCAAAAAGTAGCGTAATATACCCAAGTCTTTCATAGCAAAACAATGAACCAACTCAGACTTTAAGGAAGCAATTTCATTAGAATCATTACCAGTAATAATCATGTCATCAGCATATAATGATAAAAGAATATGACCTGCACTCGTATATATAAGAAACAATGCTAAATCATGATTACTAGGATGAAAACCAAGCGAAGTAATTAACTACTATAAAGATTTTCTCAAACCAAGCACGAGATACTTATTTGAGACCATAAAGCACTTTACGAAACCTGTAAACTTCACCAGGTTGGTGTGAAATATTAGGAGGAGGTGTCATATAAACTTCTTTATGAAAATCACCATTTAGAAATGCATTCTTGACATCCATCTGAGATATTATTCATCGACAAACAGAAGCAACAACAATCAAAGTATGAACAGACGTCATTTTTACAATAGGAGCAAATGTTTCCTCTTGATCCATGTCATACTTTTGAGAATAACCTTTAGCAACAAGACATGCTTTGTATCATTTGATGGATCCATCAGATTTAGTTTTGATCTTATATACCCAATGAAAACCAATAGTGTGTTTTTCTAGTGGCAGCGGTACCAAATCCCATGTATGAGTCTGATGCAAAGTAGTTAGTTCCATAGCTATAGTACTCTTCCAAAGTGGATTATAAATAACTTCTATTAATGATATAGGCTTAGAAAAATAATGAACAGATACAACAAATGAAGCAAAAGAACAAGAATAATACGAGTAAACAAAATTTGGTAGTTTAGTAGACTTACGAACACGAGTGGATTGACGATGGTGGAGAGAAAGATCATCCACAACCTCAGGAGATGATTGGGTAGTGGTAGAAGGAGGTGCATGTGGAGTGGATATCTCGGGAACCAAAGTACCAGATTCAGTTGAGCTGCTAGTAGGAGTTGTGAGTGAAACTTCCTTAGTGTTAGTATTGAAATGATCAATGTAAAGTAGATCTGACTTTGTCATATTATACGAACTAGCCGAAATAGAAAAGAATGGAATATACTCAAGAAACACAACATGAAGAGAGACATACAATTTTTGACTAACAGAATCAAAGAAATGATTTTCTTTTTTGACTAACACCATAATCCAAAAAGACACAAAGAGCAAACCAAGAGGCTAACTTATTACGCTTGACATGCGGATGAAGGACGAAGCAAGTACAACCAAAAACACGCACAGAGGAATAGACAAGAGCATGCCCATATAATTTTTTAAAAGGTGACAAGCCTGGATTATGTGAGGTTGATACTATTAATCACATGATCAACGATAAGGATTGCTTTCCCCTAAAAGGCACTAGGAACACTGGCAGACAATAAAAATAAATGGGTTGTTTCAATAAGATACCTATATTTTTGTTCAACCACGCCATTTTATTTAGGAATATATATACACGAGGTTTGATGAATAATACCGTCAGAAGCAAGTAAATGTGAAAAATGATTTAAAGTGTATTTACCCCCCAAATCACCATGAAAACACTTTATGACACTAAAATGTTGAGTTTTCATAAGAGCTCTAAAGTTGTTAAAAAATGGTAAGATAATCAGACTTATGTTTCATAAATTAAACATAATACCTTGACTCTCCTTCTATAGGAATAGGAGAGGGTCCCCCATACATTAGAATGGATAAAATCAAATAGAGTAGAAGAAAAAGAAAGACTTTTAGAAAATGCCAAGGCAGAAAATTTGACCAATTTACAACCACTAAAATCAAAAATATTAAAACTTTTTAAAGGTCTTAATACTCTTATAGAAGTTAAAAATTCTTAATGAGACGCTGAAATATGACCTAAATGAGAGTGCCACAAATAAAAATCAGAAGATCAACGATTTAAATGAAAAGATGATAAATCCACACTCGAAGCTACAACTTCCAATACTTTGAGTTGATTTAAAATACAGAGTCCTTCTTATCTATGACCTGTCCCAATCAACCTCTGAGATCGTTGGCCCTGAACATAATACTTGGAGCAAGAAAAAGAGACTAGGAATCTAGACTCACATAATTGACTAACAGAAATAAGATTTAAAGTAAGACTCAGAATATAATAAATACTAGTAAAAGATAAACAAGATATAATAATTGAAACAACACTTACTAATGACATATGAGTACTATCAGCAGTTACAATATATATAGATGAACTCAGAGAAAAAGTAACAAAAAATGATAAATTAGATGACATATGATGGGAGGCACCAGAGTCCAATGAAGATATACCTAAAATACTAGATGATGACAAACCTATATGAGAGGAAGCTGACATGACAGATGGGTGTGAAGCAAGGAACTGTTGAAACTGCTCAAATATATATGGATTAGAATTCCATAAAATATTTGTATGACCAGACATGGTGACAGAATGAATAATGCTCAGAACAACCAAACTGTATGAATATACATCTGTACGATCGGAAAAAACTGGTGTCCGGATGACCAGTGGGCACACGAATAATCTGAGATAGAAAAGGATGCCGACATAGAAATCGACAGCATAGGACGTCGGTGCCAAAATTAATAGAAAAGGATGTCGGCGTCGAAATCGGCAACACAAGGTGTTGGCACCGAAATCAGTAGAAAGCTCCTTGGATAGCTTCAAATCCATGGAGAACGATGATGGAGTTTCTTTGGAAAGTGGCGAAAGAAGTCCTCTACTGGTTAAGGTGGCTCTCAGATCTCCTTTCCTACCGCTTTTTTCATTGTCGTTTTGTTCATGCTGATCATGAATAAAGATGGCGATTTAGCAATTAAATCTTGTTCCGACCTCTGAAGAAACTTGAATTTATTTTGTTTTACTTGTTCTTATAGGTTGGTAAATTCGCTAGTGGGTTCCTAAGAACCCTTTGCCGTCTAGGGTTAATAAGTTCATTCCATGGTTGAAATTTCTGTATTTTTCCTGCACTTTTGCTTCATCTATAGTCTCTTTCCCTTATTTTTCCTTTTTTAAAACCTCAGTTGCTCGATCTGCAGAACATCTATCTCAATGGGCATTTGGGCGGAATTTCTTGTTTTTACATGCGTAGATTCGTGAGGTTTAACTTTATTTGTGGATAATTTTTACAGGGTAAACCATTGTTCCTTGATTGGCGCACCTTGAGTTGTTGTGAGGATGACTAATTTTACAAGTGCAGTAATGATTTTCTCTCCTTCCTTTGAAGTTCTATAAACCATTGTTCCTTTATCTTATCGTGAATCTTAGAGTTGTGGCAAGGATAACCAAGTTCATGAAGGAAGCATAGATTCTCTCTATGAGTTCTATAAAAATCAAGTGGGATTGAAGGAAAGGATAGATTGATCAAGTTCTTCAAAGCCATCTCACTTTGACCAAATTAAACAGGGTTTCATCATTTTAATTCTCAATTTAACCAAATTTTAGTGAGTTGTGTCAATTTTCTAATCTAATCTAACTAATTTCTAGTTAATTTCTTTAAATCTCTCCTTTTTAAAAAACTTCTCAATTTTGTGAGATGATGATTGTTTTTTGAAAACAAAATGAGATAGACTATTGCCGATACTGATCTAACTCGGACACTCCTAGCTACATCATTGTTTCCCTTTATGTATATTTGAAAAGTTAAACAAAATATCATGCAATAGTATTTGGAGTGCTTTTACTGTGACTAGATTCTAGAAGTATGATGATCTCGTATGGACTGGCAAAACGAGATACTAGTTCATTACTTACTAGTTACCTGGACACTCATTGCAAAACCAATCATCAAGGCATTTTGAAGACAATGGTTCGGAGGAGACCGATCAAAGATCTGAGCCACAAAGTGTAACTTCCTATCTCCAAGGCACCACCAATAATCTTAGGTAAGTATCGATTATATTTTTCTCATACTTTATGTGATAGCCTTTGTCTTATCAAGAACGGATACTAACAATATCTAGTAGTACATCCTATGAAAATTAATTGAACAATCATATATTCCTAAATACTTGAATGTTAGTAATATGCTATGTTGATGTTGCAACATTTTCGTTCCTGGAAGGTATTGCTTTCAATGGCATTGGCATAAACTTAGTTTTGTATCTTGGTTCTGTCCTTCATTGGCCTATTTCCTATGCAGACATACATAATCAATTAGTAGATAGGATGAGTGGTGCATCAATTAATCAATTAGTTTTGGTGCCAAGTTGCAATGGGTAATGAACATCTTTAATATCATTTTCAATTGACTATTTTAGTGAATTGTATGCACTAATTTTGTATTTATGTGTAGTTTCCATTGGAATTTGACTGTCATTAAACCTCATAAGGAGATTGTTTACGTGTTGGATTCTTTAAGTCATCACATTTGTGATGAAGATTGGAAATATGTTATGGAAATGTGAGTTTATATATGCTTTTTATTATGTATTTAATTTAGTCATAAAACACTTATATATCAACTATGTTGAATGTATATATGAAGGACGTTAAGATTATTTAATTCGAACAATGGAAGGAAAGGAAGAAAGCATGTACAATGGGAAGTAATCAAGGTATGAGTACTTCTATTTCAATCAAATATTTTAATGTGTATATTTATCATTAACAATATGAATTACCTTTAACGTAGGCTCCTAGGCAGCCAGATGCGAAACAATGTGGTTATTACGTGATGAGATTTATGAGACAAATTACTGAAGAAATTGCAATGATCGAGGGGGATACACTACCATCAATAGTAATATTATCTTTATCATCTCAAATAATTAGAAGTTATTTAGTTATTATTTTTTTCAATTAATTATATTTTGTTCTTTAAGATCATATAATTTATGTGTGTTCACAGTTCATGAAAGCGGAATACTCTCAAGAAGAAATTGATGAAGTGCGCTCTGAAATAGCCGAATGCATACAAGATCATATTTATGAATAGGTATATACATGAGTTCATCTTATTGCATTTGACAATGATAATATTCAGTTAAATTGAAACAAATTGGCAATGTTTCAACATAGGAAACCAACGTCTATTTTTTAGGATCAGCTATATGAAAATACTATATGAGAAGTTTAATTTACAGTATATCACAATGAAGAAAATAATAAACCTTGTTAGCCAGTTGTTGTTATATACTTTACAAACTCTAAAGCTCTATATTACTGGAGACTAGCTAGACTTCTTGTTGTTGAATTGGATTAAAATCATGTGATTTTTATTTTCACAGGAAGTAAAAGGGTGTTTAATATTAATAAGACAAGAGCAGCTTATTAAGAAAAACAGAAACTCAAGCTGAGAAGGAATTTGAGCAATACTGAACAATTCAAGAACTATAATCGGAAACTAAATTGTTTAGAATTTTGTATCCAGTATTAAGACTGGGTACCCAATTTGGAAATTATTGTGTTCAAGATTAAATTGAAAGAAATGTGATGTGAGAATCATTATGTGACCGAATGGTAAAAGGAGATCAGAAGTTAGCTAGATTGTAGAATTATAGTATTGTAGAATCTGAATATAGAAGCCAATTTATAGGAATCAGAATTGAATTGCAGAATGGAAGGGGTTATAGGTTCATAAATTAGCAAATTAAGGAAACAATTGGAAAAGAACTTGAAGTCTTAGTTTTGGAACTGAAAACAGTGAAGACAACATTTGCAGTATAGTGCAAATTCTATGCAGTGCAGATTCTGTGCAAGTCTTGTAAAGGCTGAGAATTGAATTGAAATGAAGGAAGTATACTTTAACTGAGAATTAATGAAATGTTTCCCTAGGCATATATCTAAGGAAATCAAGCTCAGGTTTTGAGAACATTAGAAAAAAAATCAGCTTGAATAATATTGAGATTTTGAGATAAGTTTGTTGTAATACAATGGAAACCAAAATAAAGTTTATCTTATTAATTTGTTGTTGTTGTTTGTGCCTAGAAAGAAGTATTGTTATCATATTCAATTGTGTACAACATCTTTGTCATCATCATCTTTATGCCATTTACTCTGGGGAAATGACTTAACTTGCAATCATATGTTATTTACCTCAGGGAAAAGATAATGACCATACCCAGAAAGGAGAAGAAAAGAGAAGCTAGGAGGGAGGAGAAAGCACAGGGTGTTTAGAAAGCATATATAAACTCTGCATAATACCTCAGGGAAAAGGCTGCAGTTCTCGATATGGTGTTTAGAAGATGCACAGGGTATTTAGAAGATGCACAGGTAGAGAAGATTTGATCCAACAAAACAAGATATTTTGGACTTCATATATATGTGTGATATATTTGTTATGGGTACTATTTAGTTTTGTAAACTGTTGTGATGTTTGGATGTTGATGTTTGGTACTTTAATGATGTTTGGATGATGATGTTTGGTACTTTAATGAAATTTGCACTGGATGATGATGTTTGGATCGGATTGTAGGTTTTTGATATATGATATTTTGTAGATATATTATTTAAATAAAATAATGGTTATTAAATGATGGAAAAAATTTAGTTTTTTATTTATTGTCAAAATATTGTATATTGTACCCAAAGACATCAATTTAAATATGTGAAACTATTGTCAATGGCATTAAAAGACAACAGTGAAAAATCATTGTCAAACTGATGTTAAATAACATTGTTGGCTAAAAAGATAACGGTTTTTAACCGTTGTCAAACTGTTGTCATTGGCTAAAAAGACAACAGTTTTTAGCCGTTGTCGTAGACAGTTCAAAACTGTTGTTGAAGAGTCTATTATTAAAGGCATACATTCAAAGACAACGGTGAACAACTGTTGTTAATGACAAGACAACGGGTTTTTACCGTTGTAAAACTGTTGTCTGTCTTCAAAGACAACGGTTAAAAACTGTTGTCTTTGAGCACCCCCTTTAACAACATAGCCTTTAACAACAGTCCGAAATGGGCTACGACAACGGTGAAAAATCGTTGTTGTAAGGCTTTTTCTTGTAGTGAAAAGACGTCAACGTCGAAAATTGGCAACACAGGGCGTTGATGCCGAAATCGGTAGAAAAGGATATTGGCGTCGAAATCGGCAGAACAAGACATCAGCTCTGAAATCGTGCGCAGCAATAGGAGATGACAGTGGCAAAGCAGAAACAGGGAGTGGCAAAAAAATTAAATTAGAGAAGGAGAACTACATACCATGTAAAAATTAAGAAAAGAAAAAAAATAGTTATATTATTGAATCCGAAAATTGATGTTAAAAATACATAATCTAAATCCTTACATAACTAAGTTAAGAAACTCTAAACCCTAAATATAAAAGAGAAAAATATTAAATTATCCTAAAAAATATAAACAATTAAATATATATATATATATAATCTAATAAAAATTAAGCTAAGCCTAGTCTATCTATCCAGCAAGACCATAGTGACTCGGTCTGGCATTGCCTACATATCGGTATGGCATGACTAGTGTGCCTAATTAGGTCACTATAAAAGAAATACAGAAATATCCTCCTATTTAGGGTTATGAAAGAGTCAAGTTAAGTCAAACTTTTATATTGTTTATGCTTATTCTTATTTGATAAAATAACTGTGCCAAGTTAACTTGAATTTAAAATGAATCAGATCCTTGAAACGATCGTTCAAACTTGAATTTAAAATGAATCAGATCCTTGAAACGATCGTTCAAATTTAACTTGATTTTTTTTCAAAAAGAAGCTTGAATTTTGGTTGTTTATATGTTATGAGGCTCTTAATTTGAACTTATTTAATTCTTTGAGACTTGTATATTTTAAAATTTGATTAGTCAGTGAATTTGATATTGAAAGCTCATTTATTCTTTGAGAGTTTTTTTTTTTATTTACAAGTTTGATTGGAGCTTTTTCATGTAAATGATTAATCCGTTTTGTCCGTGGATATATATTGTACATAACAATTCATAATTTATGTTTATGAGATGAGATTATTATTCTCCCAAATTAAGTAGTTCGTATTTATATGAATATTTATTCTAATAAATTTTGAGGTCAATTTCCACTAGATGTAAAATGTCTCATTAGTGCTAATTTCTCCATGCAAAGGGCCATGTATTGTGATAGGGTCAAATGTTTCCTGTGATTTATTTGTTTGTATTTTACTTGCTCGAGTGATATTACTATTTTACTCAATGAGATTATTAAATTATTCAATAATTTATATTATATTTTATAAAGTGTAAAAAAATATAATAACGTAGAGTTCAATAATTAGGTTTAAAAAAATATGTAGGTTTAGTTTTATTAAAAAAATTTGTTAAGAAGAATAAGTATTATCATCAATGTATAAAATAAATTAGGATCCCATATATTATAACTAATTATTTGAGTGTTAATGCAATATTAATTGATCTCATCTCCCAGCAGGAGTCTAACTGAATTGAAAAATTAATTTACATGCATGGCAAGATTTATTTCTGTGGATATATAATTTGGATGCATAGTTCAACATCCTTGTCGATTGCCCTTCCCTTCTTCTTTGTAACTATGCAACCTTTACAGATCAAGCCGCACTTTCTTTGTCTTTACTATTGTGGCGGAGAAGATGAGTAGTTCTAATTAGGGGTGTAATCGAATCGAGCTGAGTCGAGTTAAACTCTTGAATATTTGAGTTTGATTCGTTTATAATCGAACCGAGCTCGAGTTTTATTTAACGAATATATTCATGACTCACGAGCTTATTCGAATTTTTATTGAGCCTAAACGATTTAATAAATATAAATTATAAATTTAAATATTTATTAAAAATTAAATTATATATTTAGAAAAAATTATAATATTCTTATTAAAATTTATAATTTTATTTTAATAAAGAAATTTAATATATTTGTCTATATGTTTTATAAGTAGAGTGTAAAATCTATAAATTCAATATTAAAATTATTATTTTTTTTATTTAAAAGTTGATCTATGAGATTAATGAACATATTCACGAGCTAACGAGTCGAATATTGTAAAACGAGCTTGGTTTATTTATCTTAGCAGTCTCATTAAACGATCTCAAACGAGCTTTTATTGAATCGAATTTCGAATAGCTCATAAACCGCTTGGCTAATTTATATCCCTAATTCAAATTCGTCTTTAGGGCCTCCTCACCCTCAACCTCCAATACCAACACATGGTATGAAGAGATATAAGGGACGGTGATAATTTTTATTAGTCATCATAATAAATCAGAAAACACTGATAATAAATAGCCTATTAATCTATTTACAGATCAACTTCTGTAAAAAAAAATAATTCATTAATTCGTCGTAATTGAAACGTAATTCTTAATTAATACTTAAAAAGAACTAAAAAGATGCCCTCGCACAAATGTCCGCCCCATAATATTGATGATAATAGTTGGAGTTGTTCATAATAGGTGTTGGTGCTGTCGTCCATAATGGAGTTACCAATAAAACAAACATTTAAAATTATTTTTTTTTCACGTTATAAGTGCTGAATGGAGTAATAAATATTCGAAAATTTTAGTGGATTTATTTTATTTTTAGAAGTTGGTATTTGAACAATCGACATATTATATATGGCCGGGGAAGTCAAATTAAGAAACAACTCTGGCCTACTTCTCTTTCAGTATATTTGTATATTATTTGTTTGTCGGTAAAGTGATAATAGTAAAAAAGAGAGAAACATCTTTCAATCTATAAATGGAAAAAAATCCGATAAAATCGTAATAAAATTTAATTTTAAAAAATCATAATAAAATTTTATTTTAAAAAAATATAATAAAATTTTATTATATAAAACATAATATATATATTTATCATGACATCTATTGAAATAGGAGTCACTCGTCCATAAACATAAACCTGTAGGTTAGACAAAAGCGAAAAGGGTGTTTCATTTTACTGAAATCGTCAAAAAGTGGTTTCTCTTTCATTCATTATGGAGCTGCAGGTTCTAGGAAGTTTCCTCTGACATCTAAGATGATTAATCATTCTATGAATAAGGGGATCAGACTCTCCCTTAATTAAGCAGGAAGTTTCCTCCACTAAGATGATTAATCATTCTATAAATAAGGGGGATCGGACACTCCCTTAATTTCCTCACATGATCCATCAAGTAATTAACGAAATGGTGGGCGATACTCAGCCGTCTTCATCAGAGCCCGTTTCGCCAACTAGTAACGAGATTATGAAGGAGGTGAAGAGTTCTTTCTCGTCTTTCGGAAATAATTAAATCTTAAAATTCTCTCCGACTTAATTTCTGAAACCGAGATATATATATATATATATATATATATATATATATATATATATATATATATATATATATATATATATATATATATATATATATATATAATTAAATCTTAAAATTCTCTGACTTTTGAAAATATATATATATATATATATATATATTGGAAATGAGAATAGTGGAGAACGTGGCCCATGTTACACTTCACATGTGGAAAGGTTATACTCTAGTGGATTTCCACATATAAAGTCGTCCAAGGTTCTCGGGTGTGTGAAATCGCCGGCGTTTCCAGACAGAGGAGTACATCCAAGGCGACAAGATTTGGTTTGGGTGCGAAGGGCTTTTCCCGACGTGATCGCTCTTGAGCAGTGAGTCTTACTTCACACCGAATTACGGATCTGCGGAGATCCTTGTAAGTATTTACCGCATTTAATTAATACATCATGCATTTAGAAAATATTTTCTACATTGGTATCCGAACACGTAGTTATTTCAATAGTTTAGAGCAATTATAAAATCGTTGTACGGATGTTTTCTTGCTTTGTTATTGCACGTCGCTATTTTGCACGACTAATGTGTCGTAGCATACACGCTATGCCAAATTTGTAAAATCTAGACCGCTGGATTTGCCGGTGATGACAGTTCATGGCCGTCGTAGGCATCCTGGCTGACCGGCTATGTGTTGGTGGCTAGGACAGGCAGAACCACTGTCGGCGATCTCGTCGAGTCTAAAATTGATTAGATTTTGGTACCGGAAAGGATCGACTGGCACCGGCAGAAGGTAGACATGACCGGCGACCGTGTCCGTCGCGGCGTGGGCGGTTTACGCGGTGTGATTGAAGAAGGCAGCGTGGCAGCGTGCACAACGTTCACAGAATGCGTGGCGTGCGTGCGTGCGTGCGTGCATGGGGACGTGGTGGCGAAGAAAACGGCGAAGAGATCAACTTGATGTTTCTGTTTTGATTTTTTTTTTTCTCAAAACAAAAACGGAAAAAAAAAACATGCAGTGCTGTGATATGTTCACACCTGAGCCTTGCATTAATTTTTTATTTTTCCAGTACTGTGATAGGTTCACAGAATTATTGCATGCAATTAAAAAAAAAACTGAAACATTTTGATTTCGAATTGCTCTTCCTGAAAAGTTTTTTTTAAGCATCTGTGTTTAAAAAAAAAAAAAAAATTTTTTGCATGTTAAAATTAATTAAAATTATGATTGTTAGTCTCATTTTAATTAATTAGGTGGGTTTAAATTGGTTGGTCCAATTAGACCCGGTTTAGATTAAACCATTGGGTTTAATTAAACCAATTTGATTCAACCCCAAATTAATTTGGGTTGATTAATTAGAGCTTAGACCAAATATGATCAAATGACCAGATTTGTTCTAATAGGTCAGATTTGATCATAACAATTAGATTTGTTCTAATTGATCGGACTTAAACCAATGGGCATTGGTTTGATCAAACGGACCTGAGTTTGATCAATAAGTCTGAAATTGGTTGAAATGGACTTAGAGAAAAAGTAGCAGAACATAGGTACAAAATCCCCGTCCAATTAGATTAGTTCTAATTAAGAACAATGGACCAAGCTTAGGATGGGATCTCTAATCAAGCTGAATCCAATGGATCGACCCAATTAGATTAGTTCTAATTGTCGACAACTCCAGAAAATCAAAGAAGATTTGTTTTCTTGATTTATTATGTTGGTATATGCCTTATAAATTGAAATAAGTCGGTTTTGTACTGACTTATTTATTTTCAATTTTTCAGATGGCACGAACGATTTCCACATTGACTTGTCGTGAAGTGAGACGAAATCAGCTCAGGGAGGAGATTCAGGAGATAGAGTATAACTCTACTTATAGAGTCGACAGACACATTGGACGGCTTGATGATCTGTTTTGGAAACTTGAGCGAGAAGAGTTTCCAGTCCTGGACAGTTATAGGATTTAGGTTTTGATGCATTCATTGCCAGAAAATCTAAGGATGATAGCAGACTATATTTGGGGGCGTCATCAAGGACGCGTCACATATTCTGTATTATGTGAGGAACTGCTTCATCATATGGCTGAAGAGGATCCAGAAGAGTTCGAAGAGGACCCGAAAATGATTGAGAAGGAACCAGAAGAGAATCCAATTGAGGATCCTATAGAGAATCTTGAAGCTGTCATGCCTGGGATTACCCCAAATGAGTCCAGGCTGAGAGGGATTATATTAGCCACTGCACTAGTGTCTGTCCTAGTGGGAGTGGTAGTTGCCTATCTAGTTTATTAGAGTTCTGTTATTTTTATTGTCGTTTTATATGAACAATAGTTAGTCTATTTCATTCATGTCAGTTGGTTATATGTTAACAATTTGCAGCATAATTTTATATTAATGATATGTTCATTTATTTATGCTGTTTGCTTGACATGATGCATGATTAGTTCATGATATATTAAATGATTAGTACATTTAATTAAAAAAAATACATGATATGTTAAATGATTAGTTCATTTAATTAATGAATTCATGATATTATAAATGATTAGTTCATTTGTAGGGATGTATGTAATAGAATTGATTAATATTAATTTGATTGGTCATACGGATGATGAGTGAAAACACTGTTGTCACTTGATTTTGTAAACCAACTCAAAGTAATATTAAGTCAATCATAAATTGCATACATATGATTTACACTGAATACTAAATAATGTGTTTATTTATGATAGATTATGGCAACCAAAAACATAATAGCTGAACTCAACAAAGGTGAAAAACTTAATGGGGATAACTACAAGATCTGGCACCTCAAGATACAATATGTACTTGAGGAACAAGAAGTTTTAGAGGCATGGAAATCAGGTATGGATGTACATAGATGGTCCACTACACAACGTAGACAGATCTTGATACCTATAAGGCATGGAAGAAAAGGACTCCGCGCAAAGGGTATATTGATTAGTTCAATGGTAGACGACCTAGTTTTGAATATGAGTCATATCGGCTGACTCATGAAGTCACAGGTTGCCCTTAAAGAAAAATACTGATGGAGTAAGTAAAAGCCCGAGCTTCGACGGTGACAATTAAATTTGGCGGCCACAAAAAGCGTCCGAATATCGATGGTTCAACACCTTAGGGAGATGTGAACATGAGTCGGGAGCTTAAAAGTGCTGGTCATGAGTTGACGATGAACAAGGGTTCAAGCGGTTATTCGTTCGCCTTCCAGATTCTTGGGAGACCATGAAGCAGACCTTAACTCACAGTGAGAGTATCAAGACTTTCACTGACGTCTCACGCCATGTAGAATTGGAGGCGGAGAGAGTTGAATCCGCAAGGATTTCTGGACAAGCCTATGTGGCTGTAGGTTCTGCAGGATCATATGGATCCAAGAAGAAGAAATGGTTCAAGAAAGGGAAGGGAAAGAAGAGGGAAGCTGATAGTGTGGGACAAGGCCCAGTCAAGAAGATAGTCAAGAAGACTGGAAAGAAACCTAAAAACAAGTTGACTTGTTTTAATTGTGGCAAAAAGGGCCACTTTGCTCGGGAGTGCACTGAGCCGAAAAAGGTAAATCCAAGTGTGTCTTCTTTTCAAGAGCATTTTGTTACTAGTTCAGTGTTGTTAGCTGATTCTTATCCTTTGTGGATTATAGATTCGGGAGCAACCAACCATGTAGCTCGGGAACGAGTTACATTTGTTGAGTACCGTCAGTTACCAGCTGGCAATAAGTGGATCTATGTGGGAAATAATGCAAGAGTTGAAGTCAAAGGAGTCGGCACTTGCAAACTCAACCTACGTGGTGGTAGAGTTTTATTTCTACATGATGTCTTGTATGCTCCTGAAATTCGACGGAATCTTGTTTCCGTTACGTGTCTTCTTGATTTAGGGTATTGTATTAATTTTTACAGTCGGTCTGTTGAACTTAAGATTAACTCAGTGTCAATCGGATATGGTTTTTTAACAAATGGTTTTATGGTTCTTGATGTAGAACCAGGTGTCAATTATGCTATTGATGGTTGTTTTTCAAACATTGCTTTAACTAGTGATGCAGATATAACTGATGAGGTTTGGCATGCTAGATTAGGACACATAGGACAAGAACGTATGAATCGATTAGCTAAAGAGGGTCTATTGGGCACTCGAGCTAAGATTCAATTGTCTATATGTGAGCATTGTCTCGCTGGAAAAGCAACTAGGAAACCATTTGGTAAGGCTATTAGATCTGAATCGACATTGCAGTTAATTCATTCGGACATTTGTGGTCCAATGAATGTGAAGGCTAGACATGGAGCTTCCTATTTCATTACATTTATTGATGATTTCTCTATGTTCGGTCATGTGTATTTGATTTCTCACAAATCTGAAGCATTAGATTGCTTCATTCGTTATATGAACGAAGTTGAGAATCAAACGGAACGTAAAGTTAAGACTTTACGCACTGACCGTGGTGGGGAGTATTTGTCCGATATGTTCAAGACAATATGTAATGATAGAGGGATTATTAGACAGCTGACAATCCCTGAAACTCCACAGCAAAATGGGGTAGCTGAAAGAAGAAATAGGACTCTTCTTGAAATGGTTAGGTCTATGATGGCGCAAGCTAATTTGCCAATCTCCTATTGGGGAGATGCATTATTAACTGCAGCCTATATACTTAACAAAGTGCCTTCAAAGTCAGTTCCATCTACCCCATATGAACGTTGGACAGGCAGAAAACCAGATTTGAGTAATCTGAGACCTTGGGGGTCAGCTGCTTATGTTCATGATAGTTCTCACAAGTATGGAAAACTAGGGCCTAGAGGTAAGAAATGTATCTTTATAAGATATCATGAGACCTCTAAAAGTTATATTTTTATAGGTGAGCAACTAGATGGAACCATCTCCGAAATAGACTCGAGAGATGCGACTTTTCTCGAAACAGAGTTCCCAATCAGAGGTGATGTTGATAAAAATGTTCCTCTATTTAAGGAGGATGAGATATTATCAACAAGAGAGGTGTCAAAAGGGACACTGTTCAGTCAACAGGTGGGAGGATATGTCGGTCATGAGTTGACTCTCAACAGCCCAACTTACGGAGAAGTGTTCGTAAGATCAAACCTAAGAAGAGGTTTGATATTGAGAATGAGGCATTGGTTACACTTCCAATTGACGATGACGAACCTCAATCCATTGAGGAAGCATTGGGATGTAGAGTTAGAGAAAATGGAAAGTTGTAATGGTTGAAGAAATGGAGTCCATGATTCAAAATCATGTCGACTTGTCGATCTTCCTCCAAAGTCAAGGGCTATTGAAATAAATGATTCTCAAATAAAGAGGAAAGTGTATGGATCGATTAATGACACAAAGTTGCTTAGTTGCAAAAAGGATATACCAAAATGAGTGGTATTGACTTTGAAGAGATACTTTTCTCTCTCAGAGGAAATTTGTATCATCAAGAGTTATTTTTTATTCAGGGCAACATTACATTTCAGAATTACATCAAATGGATGTAAACCGCTCTTAACGTGATCTTGGATTTAAGAAACTATATGGTTTAACCGTATAGTTTCATTGCTGAAGGCCAAGAGCAAAAAGTATGTAGACCGAGAAAGTCTATATATGGCTAAAGCAAGCGTCAGACAATGGAACATAAGATTTAACGAAGTCGTTTTATCTTATGGTTTCGAGATGATCAATGAGGATCATTGTGTTTTCCTGAAAAGGAAAAAAGGAAAGTATGTCATTTTATCATTATATGTTGATGATATGCTGATAGCTGGAAATGACATAGGATATGTGAATGAAGTCAAGAAGTGGTTGTCATCACAATTTGATACAACGGATATGGGAAAAGCTGAATACATCTTAGGAGTGAAGATCATTAGAGATCGATAAAAAAGTCTTAGGTCTATCACAAGAGTCTTATATAAATAAGATGTTACATCATTTGACATGTCTAATTGCAACATAGAACATACACCTATTGTGAAAGTTAGAGCAAGAGTATATGTCCTAAAACTCGAGAGGAAATAGGCTGAGATGAATAAAAACCATATGCCGTTCTATTGGTAGTTTGATGTACACTATGTTGTGTATGTTGTCCCGATATCAGCTATGTTGTGAGCTTGGTTAGTCGCTTCCAGTCAAACCCAGTGAGACACTGGAAGGCGGTAAAAGGATATTCAGATATCTGAAGGCGACAGATTATTGTCTGTTTCGAGGATCGGATATGATGCAGAGGTTATTAGGATGCAGTTAGGCGGAGACACGGATGATGAAAATCCACATCGGATATGCATTCTTGCTAAATGGTGGTGCCATCTCATAGAACAGCAAAAAACAAGCTTGTGTAGCTTTATCGACTATGGAAGTCAGTGGCTATGCAAGAAGCAATCTGGTTGAGGAGGTTTAAAGCATCCGAAAATCTTGAGGATAGTGGGAGTCGATGTTGTTCTTTGTGACGGTCATTGCAATAGCTTTTCAAGGATCCCAAATCATGCAAATGCAAATATGAAATTAAATATAATTTTGTAAGGATATTGTGGCTAAAAGAAAAGTCATTCTTGAGTATGTCCCTACCGTGTTATGCTTACAGATCCTTTTACTAATGACTAAAGAGTCATTTAAAGAACATGTAAAGTCTTTGGGACTTAATAGAATGTAACAATGTAAAGTCTTTGGGACTTTGTGTTATGATTGTGTCATTTATCATAATTTATTCAGTGTATGTTGTATTTGTTACATTCTTGTAAGATCTCGGTGAGCATGTTGGCAGGTGGAGATTGGTCCCCTCACATGGACAATCATCTCTGTTTATTAAGTATAAATAAGGGTAAGACCGTTACTTATGAACAACTTACGTAGCTGAAATTATAAAATTAGAGACAGATTCATAAGTTGAGGTCGCCTTGATAATTATGTGAAGATGAGATCATTTATGTGTAAATAATGATCGAAGTAATGAACCCACCATTTACTAAACATGTTGAAAGCCGATTAGAATTCATATATTGAATTCAGGTAGACGTTAGGTATATCTAGATCGAAATCTGTACGATGTTAAATTTGAAGACAACATACACTCTTTTAGTAAAGAGAATAACATCGTATGTGATTCATACCACATGTGCTATTGCGACAATAAAGGTAGTAGGAGAATTCCTATTTCTCTACTATGTGAGACCTTTGAGATTATATGTTAATCTCAATTTTTGCCTTAGTGACTATTTAGCTGTCTACTTGAAGTTTTAATCAGTGTCTGCTACTTTAGCGTGTATCCTATGACTATGGATGATTCGGTCTATGGAGCATAACTAGGAAAGCGACTGATTAAAATGAATTGATTCTAGCTAAAAAGGAAGATTAAATATATTTACATCTTTTGTTGTTATTCACTGGTCGACCCATTTCTGTTATGTACGGAAATGAATGTGAATATTGGATATGGAACATGCTCATGACATAATGGTCATTATAAGGGATTAGAGATGTTCATATCGATGTAAATGAAAATTATTTAATCTGGGTAAATAGCAAGACATGGATATCTTCAAGATAATGGCTGTGTGTCACTTGAAGATTGGATGGATTCTGGATAAAGGCTATGTGCCACCAGGAAAGAGGCTATGTGCCATAAAGAGTGTGTCTCTAATTTATTTGAGTAGCTAAGTAAAGTGTAACAACTTTATTAGCATTGATTACTCAAAGAGCGGCTAAGTCAAGGTGTAACAATCTTCTTAGTGACTATGACTTAATGTGCTTGATGTTGTACCGACCATTTTCTCTAAGTATGGAGTGGATGTTTTGATATAGATTGTGACTAAACTCTTATATAGTCTATATGACTTATTTAATCTTTGTGGCTAACTAGTCTTAGTGACTTACCTTGAATGAGTGAGAGATATAGGAAATGGGAATGTAGGCATGCCTACATTGCCCACTTTATTTGGGACAAAATATCTCTTTTACTTGGGGTAATTCCCATTAAAAAGGGAGCATCCAAGGGTGGTTCGAGAGAGGTTAAGAATGTGAGATTCATTTTCACCGTGGAAGAAGAACATCCGAAGCTGTGAGATTTGATTTGTGGATTTGTGAACACAACAGAACACCAAGAGTTACTTGTTCAAAGCTCGGCAACTCCTACTTAAGACTTGCATGTGAGAGCTTTAATGGACAATCCACTATCAATTCTAAATAAGTACAAGTATGGAATTATATTATTAAAACAACTTGTAAAATAAAGAATATCGACAACTCAGATCTAAAATCATCAGAGAATCGTTGGAGCTTTTGGGCATCATAGGATTTTTTCTGGAGGAGCTATGTGGCCGGAAGTTGTTCAGAATGTTGTTCTTTAGCACTTGGTCGAGTGCTGCTTATATATGCTATTCTGGGCACTTGGAAACCCTCCGGGCGCTTAGACCACACATCGGCTTGTGGATGACTTTTACGGTCCGGGCACCTGGACCTACTCCTAGCGCCCGAATTGCCAAGGCGCCCCAGGCCCGCCATGGGCGAGGCTAGTCCGGGGTGCCCGGACTAGCTCCGGACGCCTGGACTCCGAGCATCCAGACCAACTTTTTTCAGCCTCTTTTGTCTTTCAAAACAAAGTTAGTCCAAACAATAAACAATATATATAATATGAATTTGACAACCTCTGACTATCCGGTTCTAACTTTGAGTTTCACTGAAACTCTAGGTCGAACCGACGCCTACTGTTCTCTCTTTGGGGGAACACGTCCTCACCTACTTCTCTCAGGAGTATTTACCTTTTTTCCAAATCAACCCTCCACGACTGTCTGGACTTTTGCTCAGTGTCCGAGACTTCAGGTCTTCATGTTGAACATCCGTTCCACGACCCGTCCAAACTTTCACCTAGTCCGCAACTACCAGGATTTTCACCTAGAGTCCCCGACTCTTGGATTTCACCCAAAGTACTCGATCTGCCAAGACTTTTCCTTGCCTAACCACAGTTAGGGCTTTCCATTACCTAAGGTTACCACCCCCTATGACCTAGGGTTACCTCCCCTTAAGGTTTTCAACCTGCCTAGAATCCACTAGGACTTTTACCTAATAACGCGTAGGACTTTCCTATAAGTTCATTCAAACTTGTTAGACAACAAGTAACCTTAACTTTAAACCCTTTGTTATAATTAAAACTTAGGTTCAATCGTTTGGTGCTCCCTACACCAACAATCTCCCCCTTTTTGATTATGATAACCTGGTTCAAAGTTAAGTAAAACATGACAATAATGTATAGAACTTAAGCATGAGCATAAGTGAAACAATTAAAAGAACTTATGCATAAGTAAAATAATTTGACAAAAACTCTCCCTTATTCTCCCCCTTAATCAAAAGTTATATGTTTAATTTAACCTTAACCTTTTTCTCCTCCTTTGATATACATCAAAAAGATACTAAGTTAGAGACAAAATTGATTTGTAAAGATAATTTAAAAACTAACTTTTAATTCCTTTCAAAATTTTAATTTGAAGCTCCCTTTGAATTTATCACTTTAAACAAATTTAGCTTAAAAGGAAGCTTTTGAAAGATTTTTTTTTAAAAAAAAAATAAAACCTTTCTAAAGCTAAGTATTTGGTTAAATTTTTTAAATGAAAAATTTTCTAAATCTAAGTATTTAGTTAAATTTTTTAAATAAAATCTTTTTAGAAAGGTTAAAGTTAAGTTAAGTCTTGATAGGTCCAGCACTTTGGACGAAATCCTAGAGTCGGGGACTCTAGGTGAAAATCCTAGTGGTCGCAGACCAGGTGAAAGTCTGCATGGGTCATGGAGTGGACGTTTAGCATGAAGACCTAAAGTCTCGAACGTTGAGCAAAAGTCTAAATGGTCGTAGAGGACCGATCTGGCAAAAGGTAAATTCTCCTGAGAGGAGTAGGTGAGGATGCGTTCCCTTGAAGAGGGAACAGTAGGCGTTGGTTCGACCAAGAGTTTCAACGAAACTCAAAGTCAGAACCGGACAGAGGCTGTCAAATTCATATTACATATATTGTTTATTGCCTGGACTAACTTTGTTTTGCAAGAAAAAAGGAGGCTGAAAAAAGTTGGTCCGGACGCTCGGACCAGCCTCGCCCAGGGTGAGCCTGGGGCGCCTGGTTCAGGCGCCTAGACCACAAAAGTCATCCACAAACTGATATGGAGTACGTCGATTGGTCGGAACACATGGTCTAAGTGCCTGGAGGGGTTTCAGGCACCCGTACAACATATATAAGTAGCACTTGATCAGGGGCTAAAGAACAATATTCTGAACAACTTCCGCTTCTGTAGGATGCTCCAAAAAAGCCCCTACGACTCCCAAAAGCTCCAATGACGATTTTACTGAAGATTTCAGATCTATAGTTGTCGGTATTCTTTATTTTACAAGTTGTTTTAATATTGTAATTTCATACTTGTACTTATTCAGAATTGATAGTGGATTGCCCATCGAAAGCACTCACGCGCGGACCTTATAGTAGGAGTCACCACAAGCTTCGAACCAAGTAACTCTTAGTGTTCATGATTGCTTTCTTTCTGTCTTTTCTTTGTTTCCTTTTGGTTCAGACAATTGGCTTTGATGTGTCCCTTTTTGTTGCAGCCATAGCAATTTACTTCAGACTGGGCTTTTGGACTCGGTTGCACTATTTTTGATTGGATCACCTTCTTAATGTCCTTTTTGGTGAATCATTTTTTCTTCTTGTAGAGTTTTCATACAAGGTTGACGAGCAGGACATTGATGTCATCGTCATCGTCTTCTGAGTTTGGTTCATCTTCGGACTCAGGTTCAGCCTGACGCTTTGCTTTTGGTTCTTGCGTTTTAGTCATACCTGCGACCAAAGTTATACCTTTCTCGAATGGTAGTGCATTAGTCTGTTCGTGGAGTTTGAATTCAAAAAATAATTCCTCTAATTTAATTTGTGAAAGATCCTTAGACACTTTGTAAGCATCTACCATGAATGCCACAAAGTGTTCCTCGAAAATGCATTCAGTGGATACCTGATGACGTCGCAATTTTTCACCTTTTGTCTAATTGTGTGGAAACCGTTGAGGAGGTCTTGGATACACGCATGAAGTTAACTTACCGATTCACCTTCCTGGATTTTTATATTATAAAGTTTATTTAATATCAAATCATATTTGCTTACCTTCATGTCGGAAGTTCCCTCGTGTAGCTCGATCAACTTTCCCCACAGCTCCTTTGCGCTTGAGAACGGGCTGATTCAGTTCAACTCTTCTTTTGTCAGGCCGCATTGTAGAGTCTGAGTAACTTTGGCGTCAGCCCCAATCTTCTTTCTAGTTGGTGCATCCCATTTGTCACACGGGACAAGGACTCCATCTTTGGTGGGATATGCGAATCTCATCTAGAAGATTATCCATATTTCCACCTGCGTCTTAAGGCGACAGTCCATTTGGCTCTTCTAATAGCCGAAGTCTTCACCGGATAAGAAGGGAGGGAGTGCAGTGCTATACCCTTCTTCGTAGGATATAAAAAAAAATCCTTGCACACACACACACACACACAAATAGAATTTGTCCCAAGACTAGGTCTTGGCTTAGTAATGCTGCATAAAGTGTTAAATAAATAAACAAACTCGAGTGGTGTTACACCAGTTTTGAGAAGAAAACTTGATTGCAAGAAAACTGATCGGGAGAGGCAATACCGATTCTAATCAACTCCAAAAAAATTAAAAACTAATACCGCAAAAAATTGCTTGAATGGTGGTTTTACCAATTTGAAGCGACTCCGCTCTAATGCCAATTGTAGGATCGATGCGCTAGAAGGGGAGGGCGGGTGAATAGCGCTCATGGCTTTCACGCTTGTTTAGAAATGTTTGAGTAAAACACAATGGAATAAGAAAGAAAAGATAGAAAGAAAGTAATCACGAACACTAAGAGTTACTTGGTTCGGAGCCTGTGGCGACTCCTACTCCAAGGCCCGCATGTGAGAGTGCTTTCGATAGGCAATCCACTATCAATTCTGAATAAGTACAACTATGGAATTATAATATTAAAACAACTTGTAAAATAAAGAATATCGATAACTACAGGTATGAAATCTTTAGTAGAATCGTCGTCAGATCTTTTGGGCGTCGTAGGGGCTTTTTCGGAGCAGCTTACAGAAGTAGAAGTTGTTCAGAATGTTGTTCTTTAGCCCTTGGTCGAGTGCTACTTATATATGCTATTTCGGGTGCCTGGAACCCCTCTAGCACCTGGACCACATGTCTCGGCCAATTAACATGCTCCACATCAACTTGTGGATGACTTTTACCGTCCGAGCACCTAGACTGACTCCGGGCGCCTGGATCGCCAAGGCGCCCCAGGCCTGCCCTGGACGAGGCTGGTCCGGGCGCCCAGACCAACTTTTTTTAGCCTCCTTTTTTCTACAAAATAAAGTTAGTCCAGACAATAAACAATATATGTAATATGAATTTGACAGCCTCTGATTGTCCCATTTTGACTTTGAGTTTTGCTAAAACTCTAGGTTGAACTAACGCCTACTGTTCTCTCTTCGAGGGAACGCGCCATCTCCTACTCTTTTCAGAAGAATTTAACTTTTGCCAGATCGGTCCTTCACGACCGTCTGGATTTTTAATCAGCGTCCGAGACTTCAGGTTTTTATGTTGAACGTCCGCTCCACGACCTATCTAGACTTTCACCCTGTCCACGACAACCAAGATTTTCTCCTAGAGTTCCTGACTCTAGGATTTCGCCCAAAGTGCTTGACCCGCCAAGACTTCACCTTGTCTAACCGCAGTTAGGACTTTCCATTACCTAAGGTTATCACCCCCTAGGACCTAGGATTACCTCCCCCTAGGGTTTCAACCTGCCTAGAATCCACTAAGACTTTTGTCGAAGAACACTTAGGACTTTCCTATAAGCTCATTCAAACTTGTTAGATAACAAGTAACCTTAATTTTGGACCCTTTGCCATAATCAAAACTTAGGTTCAATCATCTAGTGCTCCCTGCACCAACAGTCATAAGATTGTTTTAATGATTTTGTTCAAGTTTTTGGAGAGACGTTGTCGCGTGATCACATACTGCCCAATGATTTTTACAATATTAAAAAACTTGTGAAAGAATTAGGTCTTCCAATGAAAAGAATTAGTGTTTACAGAGATGGTTGTATGCTATATTAGGGAGATGATGAAGATGCAGATGTTTGTAAATTTTATAATAAGCTAAGTACAAGAGCACTAGAAGGAGTCAACAATAACATAAATCATATAGTCAATTATTTTATTTGCCTTTAACTCCTAAGTTTTAAAGGCTTTATGCATCAAAGGTAAATGTTGAATGCATAACTTGACATGCAAATCATTAAATAGATGAGGGGTTAATGTGTCATCCATCAAATGTAGAGATGTGGAAAAATTTTAATAGAACATATCCAGAATTTGCAAAGGTGACTTGAAATATTATATTAGGTTTTTGTGCTGATGGGTTTGCTCCATTTAGCAAATTAAGAAGAAATTATTTTTGTTGCCCAGTTCTCTTAATTTCATATAATCTTCCACCTGGGATGTACATAAAAACACTTTATATATTTTTAACATTGGTTGTGTTTGGCTCATAAAATCGAAAGAAGTTAATAGAGGTTTATTGCAACCATTGATTGCAGAGCTAAAACAACTATGAGCTGAACGTTTTCCTACATACGATGTTCATACTAATCAGATGTTTGTAATGAACGTTATTCTAATTTGGACCATAAATGACTTTCTAGCTTTTGATATGATATATGGTTGGAGTATCGCTAAGATCTTAGGATGCCCAATATGTATCCAGAGATCAAAGTCAATCGATTGTAACATGGGAAGAAGCCAAATTATTTTAATTGTCATAGACAACTTTTACCACAAAATTATAATTCCAGAAAGAATAAAGATGAATTCACTAAGAATAGAATTAAAAAAATACCTTACCATTGTGATTAACAAGTCAACAGATTTAGTTCATAATGATAACTTTTTATCTGTTATTGAAGAACTATATGGTACAATATATGAATATGAGACTACACATAAATGAACTAAATGGAGTATATTTTAAAATTTACCATATTGGTTTAGTCATTTAATTCATTATAATCACGATGTAATGCATATTGAGAAGAATGTTTTTAATAATCTGATAAATACAGTGATGGATATCAATGAAAAAAATCAAAGACAATCTCAATGCAAGAAAAAATATGCAATTCCTTTGTAAAAGACCCACTCTTAATATCGATGATAGTAATAGGGGACCAAAGCCAAAGACAATTTATACATTGAATAAGAATCTGAGACATGTTGTTTGTACATGGTTAAAATCATTAAAATGTCTAGATCATTATATCTCTAATCTTGGAAGATGTGTCGATATAAAGGAATGCAAATTAATTGGTTTGAAAAGTTATGACTATCATATATTCATGCAAAAGCTCATTTCTATTATTTTTAAGAAACTCTTATCAAATTTTGTATGGGCTGCTATTATGAAGTTAAGCATTTTCCGACATGATATTTGCTCAATAATTTTTTAGACATTCACACATGGAGACGTTAAAGAGAGATATTCCAATTATTTTGTGTAATTTAGAAAGGATATTTCTACCTTTATTTTTTGATTTCATAGAGCATCTTTTGGTTTACTTGTCATACGAGACCAAAGTTGGAGGACCTATCCATTTTCGATAGATGTATCCATTTGAAAGGTAAAATTTCCATCTTATATACTTCGACAATCTGAATGCATAAAAATTTACTAATTTTATTGTATATTAATATCTAATAAAATTATTTGATTATCATTATATTTTTATATTATTTGAAGAAAAAGTGAAAAATAAGGCATAAGTTAAAGTCTTTATTATTAATACATACATTATGGAGGAAGTAACAACTTTTGCATCATATTATTTTGATCCTCATGCTTCGAGCAAAAGATGAAGAGAAGCAAGAAATGATAAGGGTCCTATTAATCCCAATTTAAATTCATTCTAAATTTTTAACTACCATGGTCAATTAAGTGGACCTTGTAAGCAGAGATACTTAATTGATCAAGAATGGTGGGCAACCCAAACATATATTTTATTGAATTATCCAGAAGTATCATCATATTATGAGTTAGTATATATTTTTTATAATCATATATTTATTACACGGTAAATTATTTTTGTTATAATTTATTTTTTTAATGGTAAGATTTTCTAAAACTTATAATCTGAATTGTCGACACAAGAATTTGATCACTTATGCAAAGACAAACTTGTAACATGGTTCAAATCATATATAAGTAGATAATCTAAATTTGGTTTATACATATGCAGACTTTTAACAATTGATATATTTGACTTTAGGTTCATTATAATCAAGCTCACCTTGAACATGATTTGTTAATCCATCTGTCATGGGGTCCAAAAGTATTGGTACACACTTGGCCAACATATTTCATTAATGGATATAATTTTCATACTCAAGAATATGGAATGAGTAAGACTACAATGAATAGTGGGGTTTATGTTCAGTCATTCAATGATGGAAGTGCAAGCAATGATTTTTATAGTTTGTTGGATGAAATTATAGAGGTAGAATATCTTGACCCAGAAATGTGAGTTATTTTATTTATGTGTCATTGGTTGGATCCTATCAGAGGGATGAAGGTGCATCCACAGTATAATTTTGTTAAAATAAATTATAAGAGTTTGTATAAGAGATATTAACCATTTATGTTGGCACAACAAGTGATTCAAGTATTCTATGCTTCATATCCTAGTTTGAAACATGACAAAATTGATTGGTAGGTTATTTGTAAAACGAAAGCATCGAAAAAATTAAGGAATGTTGGGAATGTAGTGCAGGGAGCACCAGACGATTGAACCTATATTTTGATAATGACAAAGGAGTTTAAAGTTAAGATGTCTTGTGATCTAACAAGTGTGAATGAGCTTGCAGGAAAGTCCTAGGCAAAAGTCCTAGTACATTCTAGGAAGGTAGAAAACCCTAGGGGAGGTAACCCTAGGTTATGGAAAGTCCTAGTTGCAGTTATGCAATGAAGTCCTAGTCTGGGGAACTAGTCGAAGTCTTGGCGGGTCGAGGAATTTGGACAAAATCCTAGAATCAAGGACTCTAGGTGAAAATCCTGGGGGTCGCATACACCAAGTAGAAGACTGGATGAGTCATGGAGTTGACATCCAGCATGAAGTCCCGAAGTCTCGAACACTGAGCAAAAATCCAGACGGTCTAGAGGACCGATTTGACAAAAGATAATTTTCCTGAGATGATTAGGTGAGGACGCGCTCCCCAAGAGGAAATAGTAGGCGTCGGTACGACCTAGAGTTTCAGCGAAACTTAAAGTCAAGACACGATAGTTTGAAGGCTGTGAAATCTTGTCATTCTTTACATATTATTTGCTTAGGCTAACTCTTTTTTACAGGAAAGAGAAGTGTTAAAAAAAGAGTCCGGGCACCCAAAAGGGATCTAAGTGCCCGGAGCTAGTCCGGGCACTCGGACCAGTGTCACCCGGGCAGGTGCCACAGGCACCCGGGAGGTCTAGGGGCCTAGAGCTAGTCCAGGCACCCGAACCAGAAAAGTTATCCCGAAGCTAGGTTGGAGCGCGACAATTGGCCGAACCCACATCAAGGGTCCAGTTATCTTCATGAATATGTTTTACAAGTTTTGTTTTTGGACATTGTTCACAGATAATTCACAATCTATCTTTATGAAATTGTCTTCATGAAATGAGATTATTGGATTATTCAATAATTTGAGTATACTTTATAGTGTAGAAAAATATAATAAGATAAAGTTCGTTATTATTTTTTAAAGATGGTTTGTTTTTTTTCTAATAAGTAAGTTTAGTTTTATTTAAAAAGTTTGTTAAGAAGATAAGTAGTGTCATTAATGTATAAAATAGATTAGGATCCCATATATTGGAACTAATGATTTTAGTGTTAATACATTTTTATTTTATAATATTAAGATCAAGTTCTTTTCTTTTTATTTCCTTAAATCTTAAATTATTCTTTTCCCTAAACCCTAAATCACATCCTCCTAGCAATCAAGAAGAAGAGTTGACCACCCATCCAACAAACTAGACCAGATCTACCCTTGGTTTAAATCAATCCATCCACAATCACCCCCTTCTAAGTTCTAACTCTAAAAAAAGAAAATAGAAGAACCTGTAACACAATCATAACCCAGAACAGAACTAGAACCCCAAACATAATTATAACTCAAGAAAAAATTAGAACCCATAACAGAACAAAAACTTAAAACAAAACTAGATCCTAGAAATCAAAACTCAAAATCAAGAACCCAGAATTAGAAACCAGAATTAAAAACGAAACCAATCTGACAAATAGACTTGATAGATAAAAAAATAAACTAGATCAAATAGACAAATATACAAACTAGACAAGTAGATCAAACAAACAAATAAATCAAATCAAACAAACTGAAACAATAATAAAAAACATGTAGTATAAAAGGACAGTTTAATACACAAAATTTCTATCAATGTGTCTCGAGAAAAAAATTGGATTACATTAGATCTATAATATGCAATGTTATCCTACATTACAAGAAGTTATCTTTAACTCAAACTTGTGACCACAATAGAAGCAATAAGAAGTAATACTGAAACATCCTATAGAATGACTTTTGTGTAATGATATGGGGTGTCGAATGTGGACTCTGGATGATATGGAAGTCAAGGTCAAGATTATATGACAATCAAAGTCAAGGAAAGATGACAGTCTGCATGTCACTCCCTTGCCCTTATTCAGCATTGTGGCCCCCAACCTAAGGACGACCAACCCTAAGGATGGTCGATCGAGCCTGAGAGGCCTGGTGAGTCGCTCCTGCGCTAGAACAATTATCATATAATAGAGCGTTCTTGAGATGCTCAGGTTTAATAAAATACCGACCGAACACAGGGTTGTTTGGGTCTCAATGATCTAGCCTTTCACTCTCAGAGTACAACTTAATATATAGCTAGTCAAGAATATGGGATCTCACTACACATTCCCTCATCCTCCTGCATACGGGTGGGCGAGTATAAGGTTGACCAAAATGCCAGGGCTTAGTATCTTAATCTCTACAAAGTAAGCACACAAAGGAAAAACTCAGAAGAAACCTGACAGAATTTATGGAGCTCAGGATATCACTTCAAAGACATGCCTCTAGATACTAGAACGATCGATTAAAATCACTGGTTAGACCTTTCGGGGGTCAGTTCCCCATTCTTTAGAAGCAAGCAATCCTGCATATGGTGGGCCAGACGTAGAACGACCCAGACCAAGGGGACTTAGCTCTCTATCTGTAATCAGATCTCCAATGTCGCATTACATATGGTAGGGCAGTCTTAATGGTTGAATGTTCTTATGGAACTTAGTGTCTCCTTCATATATCTCTAGCTGTCACTACAATATGTGGTCGGATGGCTAAATGTCTGGTCAGGATTACTCAGGGGACAACAGTGTTAGAGAATCACAATCATTTGTCAGAGAATAACAACCATCTTGTTGGTGCAGGTTGCACTAATAATCTGTTTTTGATGTATGACAAATAAGTTAAAGTTAGATGTAGCGTGTGTCTAACTTTTCTACCAAGTATACAGGAGTTGACTGGTCTGAAGGACTTGACACCAGACTGAAATTCAATTAGGTTCAAGGGGCCCTATAGCTGGTGCTAAGTCTAGATAGGTCTGCAGGACCTGATATATGGTGGAAAGCCTGGTTGGATCCACGAGACCTGACAACTGGCAGAAATCCAGTTGGGTCTGCGAACCTAACAACTGACTGGAAAACCTGGTGGGTCAAAAGCAAGTCAAGTGACTGCTGTTAGTAAGTGAAGGTAAGCAATTGGAGGAGAGATCCAGTGAGGGCGCATTCCTCATTAAGGGAATTATAGGCGTCGATCCAACTTAGGTCCATTTGGGAAACCTAAGTTGAAATCTTGACTAGATCCTGGTCTCGAGGATACAGGATCTAATTACTACTCCTATTAGATGAGTTGTACTAACTCTGTTTTGCAAAATGAACCTATGTTTATTGCCCAGGACTAACCTTTTATTTTGCAAAGAAGAAGTGATGAAAAAAGGGGTCCGCACCCGGACCAGCTCACCCGGAAGGCTGTCATGGGAGCCCTAGCGATCCTGGCTCTCGGAGTTGGTCCAGGCCCTCGGATTGTAAAAATCATCCATAAGTTGATATGGAGCGCGTCAACTAATTGAGCCACATGGTCCAGGCGTCCAGAGGGGTTCCAGGCACCCGGAATGGACCTATTTAAAGGCCTTCGGTCAGGAGCTTGAGAACAACAACTGCTACGACTTTCACTCTTTCTCGGTGCTCCGAAAATGCTCCTACGACGCTGTGACGCTCCTTCGATAACCGAAGATCAAGATTTTTTGACTTTCTTTGTTGTCGGTAATTTTACCCTGAGTGTAATCTCTCATGCACTCGTCCTTGCCCGCACAACCTAGACCTAGCCTTCTAGCCTCCTCCATCAGGCTCGCGTCCCTTCAATGCCTTCCCATCCTTCACTCATTGCCTTTTGGAGCTTCCATCGGCCTTGTCATTATTGTCGGGTCTCCTTTGCCAAGAGGTCACACCTCCAGAACTTCATCCATTGCCAAGTCACACTTGGACTTACGTTATCAAGACTATATGCTTGGACTTACACCGCCACGACTCACCCTTGGACTTTCCTCCTTTTCCAAGATCACACTTGGACTCTCCTTGTTGTACTTGTATCCTGCACACTTACAATGCATATTAAATACAACAATAAATCTAACTTAAATTTTTGCCCAAACATCAAAACCTAGGATACCCAGATTGCTCCAACAATCTCTCCTTTTTGATGTTTGGCAACCCGTTTAAATTAGAAAAATATAAATGTAATAAATATGCAAATAAATATGCAATCTACATATATATAAGTCATGGAACCTAACCCTAGGCTCCCCCTTCACCTAAGCTCGCCCTTGAGCTAGGATTGCTTGCAAAGGTGTGTAGGTTTTTCACTTAAACCCAACACTTCTCCCCCTTTGTCATACATCAAAAAGATTTCCAATAATATCCTAATTATTAGATTCTTTAACCTCTAATGACCATAAGCATTATGTATTAATCCCTTATAAGATTGCATACATATTCACCATCCTTTGGTCATTTCCTAGTGCTAAAACACATTTTTAGACTGTATCAGTCGAATGCCATTAAACTCAGTCGACTGCCCTCTTAAAAATGAGCTTACAGAGATCTTCTATGCTCGTGAACAGTGTTACCAGTCGACTAGTAACTGTATCAGTTGACTTGTATACTATTTCAGCCAAAAATAGTATTTCTGACCCAACTTCATAAATGCACCAGAAATTCTACAGACCTCCAAAAATTCTCAAATTTTAAGGAGAGGTTTGTTTTACCAATGTTTAATTGGAAAAAATATATAAAATATATATTTATCATGGATCCCAAGATTAACACAAAACTTAAAATTATCTAAATGGTTCAATTGAACCTTAACTTAAAGTCCTAGTTTTGGCTTTCTTTTGATGTATTTGCCTATACCAAACATAATAATTCATCCCTAGCCTTGGTTTATATGATATCTATACATCAAAAATCAATTTTCATGTAATATGACCCTAATGTCATATTTTCATGCATTATACCATCCTAATTGTGTCAACCCACTAAGTTAGAGACTTAAGTCCGTCTCCTAACCACTTGACACATTTGATAACCCATCTATCATGGATCCTGAGGCTCTTCCCACTTTAGTAATCTTAACCTTAATCACCTCACTAGGTGATTCATCTACCATGGCTATACCCACATGGTGTACCTTAGTAGACTTCTTCTTTTTAACCTTGAGCACCTTATCCTTTCCATAATCATATACAACCCTTGCATATTTCTTATCATGGACCTTGGATGATTCTACCTTTCCCTTGGTGACTCCTCCTTGCTCATTGTCATGTGTCACCCTAGCACTTGACGTCCTCTTGGCCTTGGAGAGACTCAATTTGATATTTTTAGGTCTTTGACTATCCAAATACATGTCAAGTCCTTTAGGTCCAATAATGAACATATCTAGGACTTTCTCTATTTCCTCAAGTCTTGACTTCAAGGCTTAATTTTCCAACTCTAGGATTTTAACCCTAGAGTTAACTTGTCCACCTTGGACATTCCTAGACCTACCCACCTTCCTAGGCATATGTTTCCCCTTCTTGGGATTAATGCCTAGGTTTTCATTCATTTTTCTTCCCTTAGACAATGTGGTTTAGTCTTATTAGGTCTACCCTTACTAGATTTAGCATGAATACGTCTCCTAGGATTATCACCTACATTAACCATATTCCTATCATTATATCTAAATCCATAATTATACATGGGTACATAATTTTCAATATTCCTAGCAAGCATGAAGGAATTTAAACTTAGATTAAATTTCAAAATAGGGATTACATTCCCTTTTACCTTTGAAGCTCCTAGTTGACTTGAGCTCCATTTCTTTTTCCATTTCTCAAGTACGCCAATTTCTTGAGCTCTCTTCTCCTTGGGCACTTCGTGTGGTAGTGTCCCCACTCACCACATGTGAAATAGTTAATGTGCTTCTTCTCCTTGACTCTAAACCTACAATCCACGTTAGTTCTTAAAGCAAGTTTACCGGATTTAGGGATTATCTCTTTTACCTTTTAGAGTGAAGGACACCTACTCTTGTAGTGCCCCATTTTATCACACTCAAAGCATTTGATGTGATCCTTTGTGCTCTTCTTGGTAGTTGAGGTGGAGAGTTGAGCTTCCAAGATCTCCTCTTCCTTGGACTGCTCTTCTTCCTCTTCACTTAAAGATGTGGACGGTTTCACTTCTTCCTCCTTTGAAGATGTGGATGATACCTCCTCATATTCCTTCTTCTCCTCAGATGTTGAGCACGTGTCAACATCTGATTGGTCCTTTCCTTGGACCAATGAACCCTTCTCCTTGGGTTCCTCTACTCCTTGGAATTGTGTTGTATCTTCTTGGAGTGCAATCACCCTACTCCAAAGCTCATGAGCACTCTTGTACTCACCTACATTCGATACCACATTAGGAGATAATAAATTCAATAGAATTTTCATTACCTCCTTATCCACCTCCAATTGCTCCTTTTACTCTTCGGTCTAATACCAAGGTCGGAGATGCTTCCCCTTCTTGTCCATTAGTGTCTTGAATGGTTCTTCCAAAGCCATCCAATGGTTCCACTCTATTTGGAACCAAATCTCCAACCACTTCCTCCAATACTCGAAATCATCCTTCTCGTATGGAGGTGAGATCCGAATATCCCATCCAAGAAGTCCTTCAAACTCTATCTTCCTCTAACGCTTTACTCCCTCAGTGATTAGTCCGTAGAAGAGCGACCCACTCTAATACCACTTATTGGGACCTTGGCATCCGCTAAAAGGGGTGAATAGCATCTCAACCAAATCGTTCGCTTCCTATTATGTTAGTGCACAATAGAATATAAAATAAATTAACAAATAGAAAGCTAAACTAAAATAAGAAGAATGAAGACAAGCAAACCACAAAGACACACTTGTTTACGTGGTTTGAAGATAAAGCTCCTACTCTATGGCTGCTTGTAAGTTGGACGATCCCGAGTCGTCGGTGGATGATTCTCAAGAGAACTTTCAGCTAGCTTGCGTAGCTCCTTGTGGGTGGAGAAACCTTACCACGACTAGCACAAGACAACACTAGATCACTTGAGCACTTAGAGACTCTAATTAGGGTTAACCAGCACTAATTTTGTCAACCATGCCCAAGCAACCTAAGCTTTATTAAATAGAGCACGAGAGGAAAATACCAAGCTATTTTTCTGCCACCAGTCGACTGGTACAACTACCAGTCGACTGCTATAGTCGACTGATGAAAACACCAGTTGACTACTACAGTAACACTATAGTAATGTTATAGTAATGCTACAGTGACATGGAATTTACCCTGAATACAGTCTCTCATGCACTCTTCTTACTCGCATAACCTAGACCTAGCCTTCTAGCCTCCTCCATCAGCCTCATGTCTCTCGAATGTCTCCTCATCCTTCATGTCTTGCCTTCTGGAGCTTCCATCGGTCTTGTCATTGTTGTTGGGTCTTCCTTTGCTAAGAAGTCATGGCTCCCAAACTTCATCCACTGTCAAGTCACACTTGGACTTACGTTGCCAAGACTACATACTTGGATTTATACCGCCATGACTCACCCTTGGACTTTCCTCCTTTACCAAGATCACACTTAGACTCTTCTTGTTGTACCTGTATCCTGCACACTCACAATACATATCAAATATAATAATAAATTTAACTTAAATCTTTACCCAAACATCAAAATCTAGGGTACCCAGATTTCTCCAACATCAATCAGGTGGAGTGCCCTGAACCCCTTAGATGAGTTCCACCCAGATTATGTACATATCATCACTTAACCACCCATGATACCCAAGCTTGTTATCATTACAATCAAGGAAATCGCCCGACCGCCAACTGTTGGGACCCAGTGGCCGGCTAGAAGGGGGGTTGAATAGCCCTGCACAAAATAAACAGAAACCCTTCTCGGACTTAAAGGAACACTTGCATAAAATAAAATAAAGAAAATAAGTTAAAAGATGAGGCTCACAGATTTTACTTGGTTACAACCGGGGAGGTTGTTAATCCAATAAAATAAATTGCACCAAGTATCTCCTTCAGGTGGAGAAACCTCTTACAATAGTGAAAGCACAAAAAGATGAAGCTAAACTAACAAAGTGAAGCACACAAGTGTTGGAAATCAAATTGCTTGTTGTTGTTAAGCTTCTAGACCAAGGCTGTATATATAGCCTTGGTCGGGGCGCCTGGAAGGGTTCCAAGCGCCTGGAGAGGGATAAAATTTTATCCCTTTCGTAATGGATCACCGTCAAACGCGATCTGGATAGAATCACATTCCGGGCACCCGGAATGGGTCCAAGCGCCCGGACCCTTAAAGTCAACAAGGTTGACTTTTCAATCTGAGCTCTCTACTCCGGTGCTACTCGCCTTGGTCCGGGTCTTCCGCTCCTGCTTCGTTCGCTTGGGTGATTTCGGCCAACCGAAATAAGGCTCACCCGAACCCAATTTCGGCCTTCTCCTTGAGCAAACTTCTGCTCCGACTTCTCATCCCTCGAACGTCGCGTACGTTCTTCTCGACCACTGGTGTACTCTTCCGCAGCACCTTGTCCCTCAAACGGTCCGAGCCCGTTGGCTCTCTCCTATGTTGTCTTTCTCGCTAGCTACATCTTCCGCTCGACTTCCTGTGCTCCTAAGCTCCTACACACTTAGACACAGGGATCAAAAATCAATAGGACCTAACTTAACTTGTTTGATTACATCAAAATAACCTTGGGGTTCCAACAATCTCCCCCTTTTTGATGTGAGCAACCCAAGTTAAGTTACGGTAAACAAATAAAGTTAAAGCAAAAATAAATTTTGCAATAAAGCATAAAAAGTAGAAAAATATTTAGCTACTTCCCCTTAGAATTAATCTTTTTCTTCTCCCCTTTTAATCACATAAAAAATGGGGTACCAAAAAAAATCTAAGGGTAATTCTAATTTTCAAAAAAAATGTTATAAAGTTTTGAAATATTTAAAAAATTTCTCAATAGTTTTAGAAGTTTTAAGTGTTGTAGAAAAAGTTTCTAAGTAAGAAAATTTTAAGCAGAATTTTTTTTTTCTAAGTTAAAAAAATGAAAATAAAATTTAAGTAAAAAAATTGAAGAATTTTCTCAGTTAAACAAATTTTCAAAAATTAATTTTTGTAGAAATTTTGATAAAGTAAATATGATATTTTAAAAAAAAACCTTAAGTAAAAAAAAAAAATCTAAAAAAATATACTAAGTTCCCTTTTTTTAAGTTAAATAAATTTGCATAGAAAAATTTTAGAATTTTTTTGAAAAAAAATGAATAACTGTTCAAAGCATTTTCAATTTTAATGCTCTATCAATTAGTCAATTAAACATTTTATTTCAATATTTGGCTTCCAGGCTGTGGCGAGATACTAGGCCTTCTTGGTTATTGGATCATCAACCACTTCTAGGCAAAGGCGCATAAGGAAATTAAACGTTTAATTTTCTTGCTGAAAGCACTAAGTCAAATTAAAGTTAAAGTTAAACTAGACTTTGGAACCCAATATAGGTTCCAGCCAACTGGATTAATTAGGAATTTCTTCGGAACATATTTCTTTGAAATATTTCTAATTTATCCTTTGTGATATCTAAAATGCCAATTTAGGTTACTGAATTTTTTAAAACTTGTATTATATAAGTATGCATGATTTTTCAAGTTACTTATTTCTTTTTACAAAATATCATTTTCCAATTTAATCTTGTCAAATTCTTCTAATGGGCAAGATTTTGCTAGAATTATTTTTAAATTTTTAATTTCTTTTTCAAGTTTGCAACAATCTTTGGTTAATAATTTCACAAACTTAAATAACTTGTCAGGTGGGAGAGATCGTACCTGTCTTACCTTGTCAACTTCGTTATCCATAGCTCCCCCTGAATTGTTGCTTTCTTTCGATGTAGCTCCCCCGTCATCGATGCTCTCGATGCTCATTTCAGACTAGCTTGCTTCGTGTTCATCTTCTTAATGACTTGTCATTAATACAAGTCTGGAGAAAGCCTCAACTTTCGATTCGGACGACGTATCATCCCATGTCGCCTTTAATGTCTTATACTTGTTCATTTGGACAGACTTCTTTCCTTTGTCCTTGTTCTTGTTCCTTAGCTTGGGGCAGTTGTCTTTGACGTGCCCTTCTTCATTGCAGTGGTAGCATCTGATCGTCCTTTTCTTTCTACCCTACGGATGGTTAGTTTTTCTTGATTTACATAACTTTTTAAAACATCTTACCATCATCACCATTTCCTCGTCGTCGAGAGAAGATTCTGACTCATGTTCGTCTCTAGTTACCTTGAGGGTGATGTTGTGCTTTGGCTCCTTTGTACCTGCACATCTCGATTCATGCACTTCAAACGTTGAAAACAATTCTTTTAAGGTAATAGATTCTAAGTCCTTAGAGATATAGAAGGCATCTACTAGTGATGACCATTTTGTATTCCTAGGGAATGCATTAAGAGCATACCTTAGCGAATCTCGGTTGCTTATCGTTTTTCCGAGATTTGAAAGTCCGGTGATGAGCTCCTTAATCCTCGAGTGAAGGTGTGCAATCATTTCATCTTCTTCAAATTGCAGGTTGGTGAGCTAGTTGCGAAGTAAGTTCCGTCTCGCGAGCTTGGCTTCGGACATCCCTTCATGTAGCTCAAGGAACTTATCCCAAAGCTCCTTTGCTGAGTTGTAGGTGTCAATCCGGTTGACTTCTTGTGATAGAAGGACACTCAGCAGATGAAACTCTGCTTTGTCGTTTGTCACGTAGTCGGCCTACTCTTTTTTCATCCACTAGTATTCTTCCTTACCTTTGGGTGTTACAAAACTGAACTTTATTATTAAAAGTAATTCAAAGTCGGTTTTAAAGAATATCTGTATTCGCTTTTTCCAGCTAGCAAACTCCCCGTCGAATTTTGGTGGGTAGATGCTTGGTCCGACCATTGATTCGGTGCTTCGATCGGCGGTTAGTCCTCCTAAGCATCCTGGCTCTGATACCACTTGCTCGGACCCAATGGCTGGCTAGAAGGGGGGTTGAATAGCCTTGCACAAAATAAATAGAAATCCTTCTCGGACTTAAAGGAACACTTGCATAAAATAAAATAAAGAAAATAAACTAAAAGATGATGCTCATAGATTTTACTTGGTTATAACCGGGGAGGTTGTTAATCTAAGAAAATGAATCGCACTAAGTATCTCCTTCAAGCGGAGAAGCCTCTTACAGTAGTGAAAGCACAAAAAGATGAAGCTAAACTAACAAAGTAAAGCACACAAGTGTTAGAAATCAAATTACTTATTGTTCTTAAGCTTTTGGACCAAAGCTGTATATATAGCCTTGGTCGGGGCACCTGGAAGGGTTCCAGGTGCTTGGAGGGGATCCCCTTCGCAACGGATCATGGTCAAACATGATTTGGATAGAATCACATTCTGGGCACCCAGAATCACTCTGGGTGCTCGGAATCGCTCCAGGCGCCCGGACTAGTCCGGGCGCCAGGAATGGGTCTGAGCGCCCGGACCCTTAAAGTCAACAAGGTTGACTTTTTTTATCTGGGCTCTCTGCTCCGGTGCTGCTCGCCTCGGTCTGGGTCTTTCGCTCTGGCTCTGCTTGCGTGGGTGATTTCGGCCAACCGAAATAATGCTCACCCGAACCCAATTTCGACCTTCTCCTCGAGCAGACTTCTACTTCGGCTTCTCGTCCCTTGAACATCGCGTACGTTCTTCTTGTCCACTGGTGTACTCTTCCGCAGCACCTCATCCCTCAGACACACCGAGCCCGTCGGCTCTCTCCCATGTTGTCCTTCTCGCTAGCCGTGTCTTCCGCACGACTTCTTGTGCTCCTAAGCTCCTGCATACTTAAACACAGAGATCAAAAACTAACAGGACCTAACTTAACTTGTTTGATCACATCAAAATAACCTTGGGGTTCCAACACCAACTAAGGATACTGACAACATTCATCGTCTCCCAACTGTCGACAGTATTGGTGGTCGAATGTCCCACCCAGAAGAGACTACCAGGGTGTCGATTGATGCTAGAGGACACCCCAACAGCAAGGAGACCTAGTCCAGGCCCTCGCTTGAGTCTAGCGGGAGCAATCCCCGACGCGGTAAGAAGAAAATCACAATAATGTCACTCGGGGTGATATTTGCATGATCGTCGAAGAATCTACCAACGGAGACTCTAATCGGGTGAGGAAGTCGCACACCTGTAGGTTGGATATCCACATGGTCCACTACAGCCAAGAGAAGGTGCAAGGGCCCAAGATTAGTTTTGGACCCGAGGATCTAGAGGAGGTCAAAGTGTCCCATGATGACCCTTTGATAATTAAGGTTGTTATAGTCAACTATAACATTTATCATGCTTTTGTTGATACAGGCAGTTTGGTCAACATCATCTTCAAACAAGTGTTTGAGCAACTGCAAATAGAGCCAAATGAGCTTCAACCCAGGTGATTCCCCTATATGGATTCACGAGCGAAGTCCAGCCGCTTGCTCAAATAAAGTTGGGCATATTTTTAGGGGAGGAGCCCCTAATGAGGATGCGCCGATCAACCTTTATAGTGGTAGACACGCCCTCGACCTACAACGTCATTTTGTGCCGACCGGCCCTAAATGAATTCTCGGCTGTTGTTTCAACCTTTTACCAAAAAATAAAATTTCTGTGGAGGACCAGGTTGGGAATGTTAAAGGACATCAGTTAGTAGCACTTAAGTGCTATGTTGATATTATCAAGACGGAGGCTAACACCGCTCGGAAGATACAGAGGATGGATGTTAATGTCATCCGAGAGATGCCACCCACATTGTGTACGAAGAAAAGGAAGAAGTCCAAATTTGACTAGGTCAGCCTGAGACCATTACCCAGATAGCCGCTGACCTTCCCCCAGAACTTAAAGAAGAGCTTATTGTGTGTTTGATGTGCAACAATGATGTTTTTGCTTTGGAGCCCAAAGAAATCACTCGCGCCTTGCCCACAGTTATGGAGCATGTACTCCATGTTTTCCAGATGCTCGGCCTATCAAGTAGAGGAAACGAGACTTCGGAGCTAACTAGAATAAAATCATCCAAGCAAAGATGGATAAGCTATTGGAGGCCGATTATATTCAAGAGGTGCAGTTCCCGAGTTGGCTAGCAGTCCTGGTGTCTAAGCTAGGAAATAAATGGAGGGTCTATATTGACTTCAGAGATCTCAACAAGACGTGCCCCAAAAATTATTACCCATTGCCCAGGATCGATCAAGTAGTGGACTCAACCTCCAACTGTGAATTGATTTGCATATTGGATGCGTACCAGGGCTACCATCAAGTTCCGCTCGCTAAGGACGACCAAGAAAAGGTTAGCTTCATAACTGTTGAAGGAATCTATTATTATAATGTCATACCGTTTGGACTAAACAATGCAGGAGCAATATACCAACAACTCATGAACAATGTGTTCCGGAAATAGATCGAGCAGAATATGAATGTTTATGTAGATGACATTATTATCAAGTCTTTATGAGTGACTGACCTCTATGCTAATATTGAAGAGACTTGTCAAACATTAAGGTAGTATGGATTAAAGATGAACCCCAGTAAGTGTCTGATTGGAGAAATGAGTGGAGGCTTCTTGGGTTACATAGTGACATAACGGGAAATTGAAGCCAACCCGAGCAAAATACAAGCACTCCAAGACATGCCCCCCCTCCCCCAATTTGAAGAAAGCATTATCACTCTATGCTACGATTTTACCATTAATGGAATTAAACTAAGGAATGAAATAGTAAAGTATTAAATGAAACCTAATCTAGTAAATGAAATATAATACAAGTAATGAAAGCTAAATCTAACCTAACTATAATTACATAAAATAAAAGGCAACATAAAGTTAAGTAAAGCATTATTTAACAAAACTAAGTATAGAATGAAACCTAGAGCATGCAACAAAACCTAAGCTAATCTATCATAATAGTATTCAATCAAAACTAGAACTTAAAAAAATTGGAAGAACAAGACAAATTAAGAATTAAACAAACTAGAATGCATCAAATTAAACTTAACTAATGGTTGAAACAATTCATTGAACACGTTGTGTGCATGAAACTATTTAAGCATAGAACGTGCAATTTAAAGGCATTCAATCAACTATCAACCATCAATAATGAACATGAAAGAAACTAAGTATCCAAATCATAATTCACCCAACTTCAATTCCAAAGACAACCCTTGCCGTCACACAAGGGCCTAGAGATGGAACGCCAAACTCCGATGAACAATAGCACACTGTCGGTGGTGCTTGCTTCGACAACAAAGATGATACGAATCTTCCATGGAAGATCCTCCTTAGATGGAAGTTGATCGGACTATGGATGGACTGTCAGTCTTCTCTCTGCTCTGCCACCTGAACCCCAAAAGGTAGAGCTTCCGAAAGAGTACCGGAAGGTGAAGGATCTCACCGAAAAAACCTCTCCGACGAGATGGCAATGGTCTGACCTCACTGCCACCTTGTTTCTTGAAACCATTCTTTGCAACCGCTATGACATAGAGTCAAGGAAGTAAGGGAGGTAGGGAAGAACACTAGAGGAACACCTCATTGATGAGCTAAGCTTGATTGGAGTCGTTGCCGAAGCTTGTTGCTTCACTGAGAGTGCTTGCCGTCACTCGCCACTTGGAATCAAGAAGTAGAAGAATGAACTATGGATGGTCGGCTGGCGATATTGAAGGAAAGAGGAGAGGTCGCTGGCCGAAGATGAGAAGTAAGAAAGGAGAAGAGGAGAGGCGGCGTTGTGAAAACTTGTTGCAAACCCTAACAGAAACGAAGAAGAAGCAATCATGCATCACTATATCGCCGTATGAAGAGTAAAGAGAATGATTTTCTCTCTTTCAATCAGGGTCATTCGTGCTTGTGAGAGAGCTAGATGAAGATCTTACCATCAGATCTTGAGATAAGCAGTCCAGATTGCTTTAGAGTAAATTGAGGTTGATTCCATCTTTAGATCTGACGGTCCATATAACTTCAAATCTAAATGGAGGGTTGGATGACTTAGATCTAAATGAAGGAACAAGATCTCTTCATATCAGGATCAATGATTCATATTGATTTTTCTTAATCTCTTCCATTTAACCTCCAAATCAAGCCAGATTCTATCTGACTTGACCATAATCCATGGCTCTTTGGATTTCCTACAAAAACTAAATTTAAAATATAAGAAATAACATCATAATTGTAGAAAAATTATAATTAAGTATAAAATAGATCATACTCACAAAACATAGTATAAACACAAAATTAAGCATGTGAGAAGGTAAAAATGCTAAGTCTAAGAATCAAAATAACAGATAAAAATGCTAATTATCAATAGTCGGCTTGCAGACCACAAGGCATGTGGGAACCGCCAAGGTCTTAATTTACTTAGACTCTCAATTAGCCACTCAATAGTTGACTTGCAATTTTGAGATCAATAATAAACGACTCAAACTATATGCAGAGACATTTACCAAGTTGAAGGTTGAATTCCAGGAGATAATCATATATGAGATCCTTCGATTAGAAAATCAAACAGCAGATGACTTGACCAAATTGACCTCAGTTATAGTCCCATGGGCTATAGATAAGCCTATGGAGCAGACGTTGCTGGTCGCTCATATTGAAAGACAGGTCGAGAAAAAACTATAAACTGACTGGAGAACATCATTAATTTTATTTCTTCAGTAGGGTGTCTTACCCGCCGACCGAGAGTAAGCCCGTCTGATGAAGAAAAGAGTCGGTCGATTCACTTTGATCAGGGATAATCTCTACAAATAATCTTTCTCCCAACCTTTTCTTAAATGTGTCAGTCTCAAGGACATGCAATATATCTTACAAGAAGTGCATCAGAGTTCTTGTGGAAGTCATGCAAGTAGCAGGTTGCTCGTCTGAAAAATATTGCTGGCCGGGTATTTTTAACTCACTTTACAGGATGATGCTGCCAAATTGGTAACAACTTACTTATCATGTAAAAAACATTAGAATATTCCACACCACCCTATGGAATTATTGAAAATCTCGATTATTTCTTGCCCGTTTTATTAGTAGGGCATGGACATCGTAGAACCCTTTCCCATGACACCTACTTGGAAAAAATTCTTGTTGGTGGTTGTGAATTATTTTTTCAAATGAGTAGAGGCTAAGCAGTGACTAAAATAACTGAGCAGATGGTCACTAAATTCCTCTGGCAAAATATTGTGTGTCGATTCGAGATTCCACACGAGCTCGTCTTAAACAACTAATGACAATTCCATGGATAAAAAATTAGAGAATGATACTCAAGCTATGGGATTTTATAAGCATTTACATTTGTGGCTTACCCACAAAGCAATGGTCAGGTCGAAGTCATCAATAAAGAAATTATTAGAGGACTCAAAACTAAGCTTATTCATGTTGGATGAAATTGGGTTGCGAGTTACCTAGCATTTTATGGGCTTACCACACTACTTAACCTGAAGCAACAGGTATAACCCCTTTTCATCTTGTCTATGGTGGTGAAGTAGCTGTCCCGGTCAAAGTCGGTGTGGAATCCAATTGGAGGCAGTTATACGATGAAGATAATGTCGACTAACGCCTTTTGGAGCTTGATTTGATTGAAGAAATCAGAGACAAGGCTGTAGCTCGGCTAATGGCATACCGCCAAAGAATGAAGTAAAACTATAACAGAAGGGTGATTCTAAGATTTTTTTTAGGTAGGGGACTTGGTTTAGAAGTGGGTCAAGCCGGTAAGGGATGTCAACAAAATGGAGCCACAATAGGGCAAACCATACGAAGTAGGGAAGAAGCTGGCCTTGGGTTCCTATTATCTCAAAGATGTAGATGGAAGTTACCCGGAGCAGCCTTAGAGTGCGAACCATCTGCAGCCTTATAGGACTTGAGAGTACGCTTGTAATACATTTTTGTAGCATCTTGAATATTTGCACTTAATGAAAAAATACAGGCGAATCTATCTCGAAAAACTCTATGTCCCAGACTCCCTTACACCAAGCTAGATTATAAGTGAGTATGCTCTCACACCAAGTCCTAGACTCCAATGCACCAGACGGGGTTATAAGCGAGCATGCTCTTGCTCCAAGTCCAAACTCCTGTGCATCATGCCGAGTTATAAGTGAGTATGCTCTCGCATCTTTATATTATTCTAGACTCCCGAGCACTAGACTGGGTTATAAGTAAGTAGACTCTCACGTCTTTATATTATTCCAGGCTCTCAGCCGTTCGATTAGGTTATAAGCGAGCTTATCCTCGTATGCATCCTATTCATGCTCCAGCCGGGTTGACTTCTCACTCGGATAAATAGTGCCACTTGGGAGACAATAAATTTATTTCATTCAACTTATTTACATTAGATAGTTAGATTATAAACGAGTAGACCCGCATGGCTGAATATTAAATCCTTGCCTTAATCTGGGTAATTCTTCCACCCGATCTTCTCATTATTATTAGCCATTATGGGCCTGATTGTTCCATTCGGTAGCATTGCTCCGCTTGGATTATAAGTCAGCTTAGTGTTATTACAAGAGGCATTCATTTACTTAACCTCTGAATTTCCGTATTATAGGACCTTTGTTATAGGAGGTAGTCATGCAAATTTCATATTACAAAGGGGGTACTATCAAAACATTGAATATACACAAGAAGACAGATATGATTTAATCATGATCAATATATGTTCAGTATTTAATTTATGTTCTCAACAAATTACAAGACATATATATAATCATGTCACACGTTCAATCAAATTTGCTTAAGAGATCCTTAGAGAGTTCTCTCAAAATTCGCTACCAGTCTATAAATCTCCTGGGGATTTTGTGGAGAGCTAACCCTTGTGCAATTAAAAAACTGCCCCTTCGACTCCGAGAGTAAGAATATTTGCAATCCGATCGCTAAACATTACACCAAATTTTCAAGATTCAAGATAGGCCTTTTGCTTAATCTCAAAACGTTCATCCTCTTCAGTTTTGTAAAACAACAACTCTGACTTAACATAATCCAATTCAGCTTGTAGTGATTTTACCCGAGCTTCTTGCGTATCCAAGTTAATCTATTGTTTTAATATTAGCAGATCCTTAAAGGATAGTTCTTTGTCTCTTTTAGTGGACCTGAAAGCATGGGAGACTCTTAATTCATCGAGCAGAGCGGTCAGCCTTGAAACGAGGGTCCTGGTCGACATACTACAGTGCCAGTCGGAGCATATTCATCAGCGTGCTCGGAGTTGGAGAGGTTCCTCGAGCATTTTCTTGCATTTGTCCAGGCCTCAGCTAATGACCCTTGTAACTTCACTACCTCATAGGAGGAGGGAGCGGAAGCCATTCCCTGATGAGATGGTAGGCCAAAAGTAGATTGAAATTGGTGTTCTAAATCTACAGGAGAATATGGCCTTAGGGAAGTGCGTCGAGTGGGGCCTGCTGATAGGGCTGGATCGACAGAAGACGTAGGACATAGAATTAGCATGACCGACCATGGTTGTTGTGTAGATGAAGGAGGGGAGATGGGCCAGTCGGCCTTGAAATGAGGGACCTTGTCGGGGAATGGGCCATAACCATTGGCTCCTTTCCCTGAGCAGAGGAAGTAGGAGGCTCGACAGTAGCCCACTCAGGGATTGGTTGTTCTGACAAAATTAAAGTACCCAAGTGGTGCCTTTTCATGAGTGGAACATCCGAGTCACTTGACTCGGGGGAAGACGCTGTTATTAGTGGAAGACCGGAAGATGAAGATGCCCGCTCAACTTCACGTTTCTTCCAGATGACCTCACCTAGTCGATTTAAAGTGTCTAAAATTACTCGAGCCCCACTGAAGAGGAAGGCCTTAATGGAGATAGTCTTAGTTGTACACATAGTATTTGTTAAACACAGCTAGGGGAGTAAGTATCATTTGAAACCAAGTAGAAGAAAGAAATATATATTTCTTACCAAAGGAGGAGGTTAGGTCGAATTTAGTTGGACTAAGCTCAAATATATATAGCATCTCCTCTTGAAGCAGCATAGAAATATCAAACTTTAATCTAGTCAATTTCGATATAGCCTTGTGAAAGGATGGCTTCCTGTTGAGGTCACCCGAGATCGGGGCAGGTGGAAGTTTCTCCTACTAAGCGTATTGCCAAGACATAGGGGTGGGAAGGTGGATAAAAAAATATTTGTTTTTCCAATCACCGCCTTGTGCAGGGATTTTCTCAAACAGACCAATTTTTGACCGGATAGTGAAGCGAAAAATACCCTCGCTCGACAACTTGTTGAGGATAAAAGAAGTAATCAAATAAATGGAAGGAGAGAGGGCCCTGAATAATCAGAAAATGATCATCGCCCTGCATATTAAACGGATGAAATTGGGAACTAGTTATTGGATGGGAATGCGAAAGTACTGGCTCACTTTGGCGAGGAATGAGGGAATACGGAAATGTAGGCCCACCTGCACTTTCTCCTTAAAAAAATTTATATAATTTGTAGGAGGAAGATGAAGACGCGGTTGTGCAGTTGGCACCATTATATGCATAGCAGGAATATCATAGTTAAGACGTATATCACCACAATCTATGTAGAGAAATTCGGAAATAAGGAGGGTGTAGGCTGGACTAGAGGTGTCCATAGTAAGAATAGGGGAGGAGGAGCGTGGAGTAAGATCAAAAGAGGATCAACGAAGAGAATACAAGTTTATTGGAATTTACAAAAATGGGATGTTTGTTGAGGAAGCATAAGGTGAGGAAGATGAGGGCATTAAGATTTTTAAAGGGATTTTCAAGAAAATCATTCAAATACCCTTTTAACATGGCCCGTTGGATCGTAAGGACAAAAAGGCAGATTAATAATCATGGTCATTAGATTAGAAGTCGAAGTGACGCACACTTAGAAATCTGTGTGTCAGTTGTTGTGTTAGAATAATAAGGTATGTAGACATGTGTCAAGCATCGGGAACGCACATTTATAATGGATGTGATGGGTGAATCATCACTCTGAAGTGTCGGCACACGCCTTGAGATAAATTTTCTTTTTGTTTGATGCTTAAGATAAATTATAGCCTGACCATCCCCAAGGCTGGTTAAATGTTCAAGACTTTGTTGCTTTTAACCCCTCAGGTAGCCTTTACCAAATAATCGGTCAACGTAAGGGTGAGTCAAATTTTATAATCTAAGCAGTTTTAATCCAGACAATCCAAGAAGGGTCCACCTTCACGTGATTTGCACTATGCACCCGACCGACTTAAGATCCAATCGGAAAGTGGCAATCTTAGCACTTAGAATTTAGCATAGGGAATTCCAAGTTGCTTGGTACATAAAATTGAACTAAGACAGTTTATATAAATATGTAGGGTAATCTTGAACACAGGGAAGGATAGCAAGTAAAACAGGTAAGCATAGCTCCGAAGTACATTACAAAGAGACTTAGTTAACTACTTTAAAATCGGAAAGACATTGAGCGAATGCTCCTTGATGAGCCTTTTGCGGTCAAGGAAACGTGAAGGGGGATCAGAAGTCAAATAGCCTCCGTCTTTTAATTGTCGAACCGCGTCGTCTGCTCCATGAAGGAAAGCTATAATCATAGAATCAATCATCGACACATTGAAGTACTTTGATTGTAGGAGAGCTATCTTCCTGATTTCAAATCGCTCATCTTTCCCTACTTGGTAGGCTGCTAACTCCGCCCAAGCCGCTGTCAGTTCAGCAGAAAGACTCATTGCTTCAAATTTAGTGGCGGTCATAGCATCCCAATCCGCCTCTAAATCCGCTTGGAGTGATTTCAACTTGATTTCTTGGGCGTCTAACTTTTGCTGCCGTTTGGCTGCTAATTGAGTTTGGGCTACCAACTTCGCAAATTGTGCAACTTTTGCTTCTTCTAGTTGGGCGGAGAGATGTTGGACTTCCATGATTTTTTCGTCCAGCTCAGCTACTATGTTCGCTCAGCAAGCCGTCTTTGAGTGGAGTTTGTCTTCAGCGATCTTCAGAGCAGCTTGTGATTTCTATATTTGCTATGAATCAACTTTACTCGTTGCTCAAGCCTCTTGGAGTTCCTTTTCTAATTGGGCCTCACAAGATAAGTGGGATGGAGTATAGAGAGAGCCCGCCTCTGATAGATGCTTCTTCAAAACTTCATTTTCTCGTGCCAAGTCGGCCAATATGTGTGCCACTCTTATCCCCATCACCCAGTGCTACAAAACCAATGAAATTTGAGGTGACTAAGGTGAAAAGTAGTATGAAAACCAAGACATACCACGGTAAGATTGTAAGCATATTCATCCACTATCTCTGTGGTGTTGTTCTCATCAAGTCTGCTCACAGCCTACTGCCAGGCCTCCATTAATTGACCCCTCAATAGTTCGCAATCACTGATCAGGGAAGAAATTGAAGGGCAAGTGGTTGTGTGAGCAGAGGGTACGCCATAATAGGTGGAGAATTGATAAAGTCACTTTGACTCAAGGATTGGGGGGGAGGGGGGGCAATGGGTGAAGCTGCAGCTAGAGGAGTGACCGGGATAGTAAAAGGTTGTGAATCTGACTGGCTGGAGAGTCAATTAGCTATAAGGTGACTTCTTGAATTGGACTTCTCAGAGGAACTGACATTGAAGGACTATTGGACAAAGTTCGCTCGAAAGATTGAACCGTCGTTTCCTCTTGGACAGGTGTAAGGTGGGGTGAAGGCACTTCGATGGTAGATGCTAGTCCTTCAGAAACATGGACAGTCGATACTTCGAGTATGGTCGTCTCACTGCATCCAGCCGCTTGTGAATCCGACGCCTCTTGCACCTCCTTTTTGCTAGAGCCTCCACCTCCTTAGAAGGAGAATCCTATGATATGAGGAGAGGTTCAGTCGATACTTCGGGTATGACCGTCTCACTGCATCCAGCCGCTTGTGAATCCGACGCCTCTTGCACCTCCTTTTTGCTAGAGCCTCCACCTCCTTAGAAGGAGAATCCTATGATATGAGGAGAGGTTCAGTCGATACTTCGGGTATGACCGTCTCACTGCATCCAGCCGCTTGTCTATAGGATGCCTCACTAGAAGGATCAACCAGTTGTTGAGCTCGCTTGGCTGGTTGCACCTGCTCCTTTTGCAGTAGCACGTCCTCTTGTAGGTAGATATGCTCGGATGCTATAGCCTTAAAGAAAGCCTCTACTGTATAAAAATAAGAGGGACTTTAGTTAGTTCCAACTTAATGGATAGGGCAATGAGACTTATCGAAAGAGCAAGGAATCTTTTCTTGAACAGGACTTAGTATGAACAAGTAAAGTAGGCCCTCACGCAGTAGCTTTGGGCCGTGAACTGAACACCGCCTAGTTTCTTCGAGTAGGAGATGAAAGCTGGGTCAGCCTTGAAATTCCTAATGTCAAAAAGTGGGGGAAGATCAGACCGCCACTTGGTTAGCCAGGAAGCTAGCTCGGGTAGTTCAATAAAAAAAGAAATAGTCTTTCTATCCCTTATTGGAGGAAGGCTGATCCATAAAAAAAATTGTCTTAGGGTAAGACTAAAAAAAAAAACCCGATTCTAACCTCCTGGGGTATAAAAACAAATAAAAATTATGAGGAGTGGGAACATCCCGCACATGTTGCGAGATGCATTTGCCACAAATTGTGAAAGAGAGATGTTGAAATAAAGACTTATCTTAGAAAAGAAGCAGGGGATTAGAAAATGCAAACATGCTTTCAGTTTATTCTTAAAAAAGATAACACAATCCGAGCGAGGATAATGAGGGTGAGCTTGGGGGGATGGAAGATGGATACAATAGCCGGTGGGGATTTTGCATTGTAAATGGAGTGTTTGTCGGTCAATGTTATCAAAATTGGAGCAGGTGAAAGTGTACCAGGGAGTAAAAAAAATCTTGAGCCATGGGAGGAGGTGAGAAAAGCAGCAATGGATTAGAGGGGAGGAAGAACTTATTGGGTCCAATCAAGAGAAGTGCGAATTAGTTAAAGTAAATTGCTAGAGAGATCGAAGAAGACGAAGCACAAGGTGATATGTTTCCGCATCACCTAGGGTTTTTAAACATAGGACAAGAGATAAGGCCACACTGCAACCATCTGATTAAAACGACGTGTTTATTGAGGGTCGTTGATTTTCTAAGGGAAGGGTGCCATTAGTCAGTATGGAAAAGAGTGTGTCAGCTGTCGCTTCAAAGAATGTGTTAGTGGGACACGTGGCACTCGTCCATAAATGGACATTTATAATGGATGAGATAGCCGAATCATTACATTGAAAAACGTCTTTCTGCATATCAATAGTGCACCACTGGGCGTACTAGTCCTTTGATACGCATTCTTGCGAAAAATATAGCTAAGTATAACATTAAAATTCAAACAGGAGCCTGAGTAAGCGATCAGGTCAGAGTGCATCCACTTGGCCGGAATAACAAAGAGGATGGTCGGACGAAAATAAGACTTGGGTCTAGTCAATCGGCTACTAGCCTCCTTCGACTAGACTAGAAGGGGAGAATAGTGATACAGGGTGTTAAATATAAACCTTAAGGTTATGTGGAAGTGAACGTCAAAATTATATGGCAGTCAAAGTTAAAAAAAGGTGGCAGCCCGCATGTCACTCCATTACTCCTTACTCAGCGCAAAGGCCCCGAACCTAAGGACGACCGACCCTAAGGCCGACCGAGCCTGAGAGGCTTGTTGAGTCACTCCTGTGCTAGAACAATTAGCATATAATCGAGCGTTCTTGAGAGGCTCAGGTTTAATAAAATATCGACCTGGAGACAAGGTCGTCGTGGTCTCAATGATGCAGCCTTTCACTCTCAGAGTACAACTTGATATACAATTCGTCAAGCTATGAGCTTTCACTGCACATTCCCTCGTCCTCCTACATACGGGTGGTTGGGTATAAGGTTGATCAGAATGTCAGGGTGTAGTATCCTAATTTCTACAGAGTAAGCACATAAAGACAAAACTCAGAAGAAACCTGATTGAATTTATGGAGCTCAGGATATCATTTCAGAGACAGGCCTCTAGATACCAAGATGACCGGTTAAAATCATTGGTCAGGCCTTTCGTGGGTCGGTTCTCCATTCTTCAGAAGTAAGCAGCAGTGGTCGGCTAGTTGTAGAACCGCTGAGACCTAGGGGACTTGGCTCTCTATCCATAATCAGATCTCCAATGCCACACAACATATGACAAGGCAATCTTAATGGCTAAACGTTCTTACATAATTCAGTGTCTCCTTAATATATCTCAAGCTATCATTACAATATGTGGTCGGATGACTAAATGTCCGGTTGGGTTATACTCAGGGGCAACATTGTTAGAGAATCACAATAATTTGTTAGAGAATAACAACTATCTATCAGAGAATATTCTTCTACGATAACATGAGCATTCAATAGATCCTTCCTTGAGTGTGACTTTACACCTTCCATCAGCTGACACATTATGACAACATATTCTTCCAACCATCTTATTAATGATGTCAGTTATAGGAAGGATGTACACGGGTAACGGAAGATTGCTCAGACGGTGACTACACACCTCCTAATCTATACATATTTCCTTATTCAACAACTTCTGACGCCCGACATTTTCTATCATCTCATAATTGCGGAGGTTATGAAAGTGATATATAAAAAGGGGTCCTCTCCGATGGCAGAGTATACTTTGGCACATATTTTACTACTCACGAGCTCTCATTATTCAACTACTGTTCCTCTTTCCGCTCGGGTAGTTACTGACTAAGGACCCCTTCCATGATTTTTGACACTAACATTCTGTTTGTTCATTTGGGAGTGTGCATAGTAGATTTACGCAGCAACCCATGTCCTTTCCTTAAATCTGAGAGTCTTCGTCTAATTAATATCACAACCATCTACTCAACGTGTGTCGTCTTTAGCTTTCAGACAAGATATGTAATAAAATAGAGTCAAATAAGAGAATAGAATGAATTTGAAGAGTACCTCCATTGTTTTTTATTATGGGCAATTCATTTTTTTAAACAAAATATCAAAATAATATCTTATATCTCAAAAATATTCTTTTTCCATAATTGTTGCAGCAGTTTGGATTGCTCGATTCATACAATTTTAATAAACTGTTTTATGATGTAATGATTTTGAATAGATTTATTTTATTTAATCTCAATTTTAGTTAAACTTGCTCTAATTGTAACAGTTTTGATTAAATCTGTTTTAATAAAATTTAATTTATTTTGATCAAAATTTTATCATATCATAACACCACCTTGATCAAACTATGTGTGTTTAGAACGAAATTATGTGCGTTTAAAATGAAAATCTTCAAAGAAAGATCAACCTAACTTGACTTATTTGAAAATGTTAAATTGATCTTCCACGGTGTGTTAAATTCTCTCCGAGAGCAGCTCAGGAAGAATGATCTTCCACGGTGAAAAACAAATGGAGCGCAGTAAAATAGTACGTGCTGGAGGTTATGCTGAAGTTAGAAATTAAATAAATATTTAAAATTTATATGTGAAATTTTTTATTTTTTTATTTTTATTTTTTACTGAGGCTCTCCGGGGTTTCCTATGATACTAGCTGCTGAAGTTGCTGATGGTCGTACGAAAATTCTCGACCATAGTGAAAAAACAATGGAGTCCTGTGTCAAAGTCAGCAATGTTTTATGTTTGTGTGAGTTCACTTACGATGAGATAATAAAAATTAATTAATTGTTTTCTACATTTTTCCCTTAAAATACAAATGCTGTTGTTTAGTCTAATGGGCAATACTTCAATATTGTTCTAGTACAAACTGATGGCAAACATACAAAGTCGGCCTCGAATATGTTATTTGTATTGTTCTAGTAAATTGGGTTTGATGGCAAATGATCTGACTTAGTTTGGGTTGTATATGTTAAAGAAAAAATATGTCATATCAAATTGAGCTCGGATTAGTCTGCATTCAAGCTGGACCGTAGTGACTCAGTATGCATGGTATACATATCGGTTTAGCACGACTCGTGTGCTAGATTAGGCCATGATAGAAAAGAAGGGAGAGGCAATTACAATTGTAAAAAACTCATGAATAGTGAAATATCCTCCTATTTCGAGTCGTAAAAGAGTCCAATTTTTATATTGCTCAAGTTTATTTAAAAAGATAACCGAATAAAGTTATATTAAATTTAAGATAAGATAAACCGTTGGAGTAATTGTTCAAATTTAGCTTGATTATTATTTTACAAATTTGAGTTTTGAATTTTTTTTTTTTATAATTTTCTGTAATATCTTATTAATTATGAAGATAATTGGTCTAATCCTATAAAAATTTTTCATTAATCATCATAATAATTAGAAAATGTATATGAGATTTTTAAGCTCTGTTTATATGTTATCAAACTCTTAATTTGAATTTATTTGATTTGTTATGACTTTTATATTCTAAAACTTAGTTGGTTAGCCCTAAAGCTCGTTTGTCTTTTGAAAATATTTTTATTTATTTACAAGATTGATAACAGCTTTTTTATTAACATAATTTATATATTTTGTTCTTTAACATTATTTACAAATAATTCATAATATATGACCATGAATATTAATGAGATTTTAAATTATTCAATAATTTATATTATACTTTATAAAATATAAAAAATATAATAACATAGAATTCTTTATTGTTTTTTAAAAATAATTTTTTAAATAAATCAATTTAGTTTTTTTTTAAATAATTGTCAAGAAGAATAAGTAGTATTATCAATATAGAAAATGGATTAGGATTCCATGAATTAGAACTAACCATCTGAGAATTAATATAATTTTAATTTGCAATATTCAAAGCTCAGTCCATCAAAAGAGACTACCTGTACATGAGAACATTTGAAGTGATAGGGAGACATAATACATTCAACTTTGTTGTTGACCAAAAGACAATAAGTATACTGGTATTGACAACACTATACGTAATATAAGAAAAGCACTAACTACAGTTAAGCTTCAGACGTGATTGAGATGAGGCTCCCCTTTGAAGTGAACAATGTCATGGATTCAGCACCTGACTCTGGATTCTGATCTCCACAAGAGTCATGCAGCTACTCTTTCTGCCATGCTATTTTTGGTCATTCAACAGCTGAAAGTAAATCCTCAGCTCCTAAGAGTTATTCTACAGCTAATCTTCTGCTTCCTTCAGATATCCTGTTAGGAAACAAGAGGAAAACAAGAATGGCATTTGTATGTGTCTACCACTCCAAACATTATCTTTTCTTTAAAAAAAAAAAAAGTGAATACAAGATATACTTGAACTTCCTTAGTGATAAAAATGCGCATGGTGCTTCCATTCTAATCTCAACATTACACTCAGAACTAAGGACACAATGATACTTGGGGTTTGATTCCTGAAATCAGATTCATAAAACCCTAAACCACTATGCTGATGCACACTACACTCAAAGCATATTAAAAGGGAATTATCCAACATGATTACGACTACTACAATTATTATTATTAGGATAAGTCAATTGTTAGAATAAGTAAAAATTCTATTAGTTAGACATTGTTATTGTTGCCTTGGCAACATAATATACCTACAAATAATGTATGTAAAAATTTATTTCTTTACACCTACGCCTTTCCTGTTTTCTATGTCTTTTAAATTCAAAAGAGATAACAAAACCAAAAGCATATCAAATGTGCAATCTAGAAACTCAGCCACTCCTAATGTGACTACATTTTTAATAAAGTATCCCCGTAATTAACTCCTAAAAATAAACAATAATGAACTAGAAAAAAAACACGTGGACTGATTTAAATCAACCATACCCAACAACCATTGGTAGTATAATGTAGACAAAAAATTCATTAGGAAGTTCACTGATGTTGTCGTCATTAAACACTTAAACTACAAAAGAAAAAAAATTGACATCCAAAATCATAAAAATAAATAACAGTTCAAACACCACTATGAAAATTAATATAAAAAAAGGAACAAAAGATGATGCCTGGTAGCATACACTATTAAGAAAAGTGCTTCAGACATCTTTAAGGTGTCTTCTTTTCGTTCTTTCGGTTTGGCCTCTTCATCTTTAAGAGATGTGAAAGACCTGCTATGACATGTAATCGGCTGGTAGGAACTCCTGTCTTAGCTAATGCTCTTCCATGCTTATCCAGGAGAACAAAGCAAGGAACATATTTGATGTCATAATGTAGGAGCTGCACAAAAAAAGTCAATCAAGTAACAAACCAAAGTGCAGCATCACTCTTCTACTCATATTTTAGAGACAAATGTGTTTATTTACTTGCATCTGTTAAAGGACAAACTAAATATGTGCCAATTAGTCTAGGATGACTAAATTGTCAGCAGGATGTTGGTTAAATTTATGGTAAAAAGAATAAATACAATTCATCCTGCTGACAATTTCCTATTTAAATGAAAGCAATACAGAAAAGTACAGGGCTATGCAAATAAATTAAACAATAAATAAAGATTCTAAAAACACATATTTATACTTTGAAGAGTTTATGGAGGCAAGTGGCAAACTCCATTAAAAGTCTATAAACGCATAAATAAAGATTCTAAAACTCCACTATTAACTTGACATGTTGATAAACCTAATTGGGAAATGATATAAAGTTCATCAGTTCCAAAGGGTTGAAGTCAAAAATCAACATTAAATGTCCAATAATTTCAATGTGTTTTAATTTACTATGCATGGAAAATTGTAGCACATTTATGAGTCTTTTTATGTTTTCTATGTATCTTTATGAGTCCTTTGTGTTTTCAATGAGTCTATCTACCAACATTTATGTTGCTCGAGTCCTTTGTGAGTCCAAAATACTATTGTAATGTTGGAATATGGAATGAATATCAAAGTTTTGAGAGTTCTCTTTGGTTGTGTGATACAATCTCCTTATGGCGTGATGTCTAGGAACCCTTAGGTGTGATACCTAAGTTTCTACAATTCCTTTACCACTTCATTGCAAATTTCTATTTCCCAAAACACCCAATCCTTAATCTCCGCTTGTGCTACATCATTTGGTATTAGAGCCTTAGAGCTTTAATATGTCTACAAGTTCCAGAAGGAACTTTAGAGGAAAGTTGACAATAACCAATGTGATGAGATACTTATTCATATGATGGAGGAACTGGATGCATGCAAATTCGTCTAAATGGTGTTGAAGCCATGATTTCTCAATCTAAAGGTGATCAAGTCCAAAGAGAGCAAGGAGAAACATCTCAAGTAAACAACAACTTGATTCAAGAAGGGTTTCCAACACCTCAACAACATCAACCTTTTCTGAGTGGGCTAGAGAATTTCTTGAAGCAGAAAATAATTACCAAGATGTTGCTGGAGATATCACAAAGAAGGTTTGAACTAAGGTGCCAGATTTCGAAGGAAAAGTGAACCCCCTTTATTTACTGATTAACTTGCTATTCGTGGTCCAAATAGCATGAAAACAAATCAGAAACTAACTGTAAATGACTTACATTGATCTCCTGAAGAACTCGTTGAAGATGTCATCGAGAAAACCACTTCTGTCGCCGAGAAGATCACCACTCGGAACCTCCTCAAACTTTTTCACGAACCAAATCCCAGATGTTCTGCTTTGCTTCTCTGATCACATCCAAACCTTTGCTTGCCCTCTCCGATCACCTTCCCTTTACTTCTTCCCCCTTTTTGATTACCTTGGACGCCTTTTATAAGACGAAAGTGGAAGACAAAAGGGAAAGGATGCCCCTTCGTCTCCTTGACGTTTGCACAAAGGGGAGATGAAGGAGAAGCAACACCCCTTCATCTCCTCTCAACGTCTAACATCTCCCACTCGTCCAAGTTAATCCATAAGGTTATATGGTCACATAGACCATGTCAGTCACATAGACTACAAGGTGATCATGTCACGAAGACCAGAGCAAAATTAGTCACAAAGACCAAATAAGTCACGTAGACTTTATGAGGATCAAGTCACGAAGACCAGAGCATAAATTAATTAGTCACAAAGACCAAATAAGAACATTCATTCCATACATTAGGAAAAATGGTTCGTACGACAGCAAGCACACTAAGCATTCAACTGCTAAGAAGATTGTCACACCTTACTTAGCTGCTCCATAAAACGAATCAGCGACATAAATGACTTGCCTTTACCCCAGATTAAATTATTTACATCATTATGAGCATCTCTAATCTCTCATATTGACTATATGTCAAGAGCATGTTCAACATCTCCAATTAAACAAATTATTCACAATTATATTTTATGTACTAAACTAAAAATGTAACTGGTACCAGTGAATAAATGTCATAGATGTAAATCAATCTTAATCTTCCTTTTTAGCTAGAATCTATTCATTCTAATCAGTAGCTTTCCTAGTTATGCTCCATAGACCGAATCATCCATGATCAATAAGAAACATGCTAAAGTAGCAGACACTGATCAAAACTTCAAGTAAACAGCTAAATAGTCACTTAGGGTAAGATTGAGATTAACTTATAATCTCAAGGGTCTCACATAGTAGAGAAGCAGGAATCCATTCTCCTACTACCCTTCTTATCGCCATAGTACATGTGGTATGAATTACATGCTACGATGTTATTCTCTTTACTAAAAAGAGCGCATGTTTTTCTCAAAATTTAACATCGTACAGATTTTGATCTAGACATACTTAATGTCTAATCCTGAATTCAACATATGAATTCTATTTTGGCCTTAAGCAGATTCAGTAAATGGTGAGTGCATTTATTCCAATCATTATACAAATAATCTCATCTTGACACAATTATCAAGGCGACCTTAGCTTATGGGTCAATCTCATAAGGAACGATCTTACCTCTATTTGTACTTAACAAATAGAGATAATTGTCCATGTGAGTAGACCAATCTCAATCTGCCAACATATTTATCGAGACTTTTATTCGAATGTAACAAAGACATATACACTGAATAGATCATGACATTTTTATTTATCAAAATGTCTTCACAATATGTTACATTCTTCGAAGTCCCAAAGACTTCACATGTCCATAGGGTTGTAAATGAACCAAGCGTTCGTAAACAAGCTTGGTGTTCGGCTTGGTAAGAGCTTGTTTATGTTCATTCACTATACATAAGATTAATTAAACAAACAAGCTTGAACAACTCGTTAAGCTAAACAAACAAGCTTGAACACATATGTGTTCAGCTCGTTAACATTCGTGAACAACGTTCGTGAACAATGTTCATGAACCATATTTATTAATAAAATTCTTTTCAATATGCTAAATAAATAATAAAATAAAATAAAATAAATAAATAAATTTAAATGATCAATCTTAATAACCAATCAAACAATTAAAAGTTTCAAAAAATCAAATAAGCTTGAATTGCGAGCTTGATAACATCTAAACGAACCAAGCTCACACCAAGCTTAAGCCAAGTTCGAACCAAGCTCAAGCCAAGCTTAAATTGAGAGCTTGATAACATCTAAACGAACCAAGCTCAAACCAAGCTTCAAACAAGCTCAAGCTCATAAAAAATAAACCAAGCCAAAGCTTGAACACTCATTTCAAAAGCTTGGTTCATTTTAAGTTCGGCTCAGCTCGACTCGGTTATCTTATCAAACAAGCTTGAACACTCCAAAGCTCGGCTCGTCTTGGCTTGTTTACAGCCCTACATGTCCATGAAATAATTTTTTAGTCAATGGCTTAGTAAAAGGATCAGCAAGCATATTTCATGTAGGGATGTACTCAAGAATAATCTTTTTCTTGTCAACAATATCCCTTACAAAATTATACTTAATTTCTATATGCTTGCCTTTGCTGTGATATTTGGGATCCTTGAAAAAAGCTATTGTAGCTTGACTGTTACAGTACACTGTAACAGGACTCCCACTGTCCTCAGCAATATTCAGATGCTTCAGGAACCTTCTTAGCCAGACAGCTTCTTGCACATCCGCTGCATAAGCCACATACTCAGCTTCCATTGTCGACAAGGCTACACAAGCCTGCTTCTTGCTGTTCCATGAGATGGCGCCACCATTCAGCAAGAAGGCATAGCCAGATGTGGATTTTCTATCATCAAGGTCCCTAACCAATCTGAGTAGCCACTTAGGCTCATATCTAATCCTTGGAAACAAAGACAATAATCAGTTGTTCCTTTGAGATATCTGAATATCCTCTTCACTGCTTTCCAGTGTCTCGATCCTGGGTTTGACTGGAAACGACTAACTAAGCCAACAACATAGTTTATATCAGGACGAGTACACAACATAGTGTATATCAAACTACCAATAGCACTGGCATATGATTTTTTCTTCATTTCGACTATTTCCTCAGAAGTCTTGGGATACATACTTTTGCTCAAGACAGTACCTGTCGCTATTGGCGTTTGTTCAATGTTGCAATCTGACATATTGAAGTGTTGTAGCATCCTAGTGATATAAGCTTCTTGAGACAAACCCAAGAGATTTTTTGATCGGTCTCTAATGATCTTCACTCCTAAGATATACTCTGCTTCTCCCATATCTATTATGTCAAATTGTAATGAAAGTCAGGATTTAACTTCTATCACACACTTTATGTCGCTTCTAGCTATTAGTATATCATCAACATATAATGATAAAATGATAAACTTTCTTTTTTCATTTCTTAGATAAACACAATGATCCTCATTGATCATTTCGAAATCATAAGACAAAATGACTTCATTAAATCTTATGTTCCATTATCTTGACACTTGCTTTAGCCCATATATAGACTTTCTAAGTCTATATACTCTTTTCTCTTGGCCTTCAGCAACATAACCTTCTGGTTGTACCATATAGATTTCTTCGTCAAGATTACCATTAAGGAAAGCCGTTTTTACATCCATCTGATGTAATTTCATGTCATATTGTGCTACTATAGCTAGGATGACACGTATTGATACAAACTTCACAACTGGGGAGAATGTCTCTTCAAAATCAATACCCTCTATTTGGGTATATCCTTTTGCAACTAATCGAGCTTTGTATCGATTTCGATCCATCTGCTTTCCTCTTTACTTTGAGAATCCACTTATTCCCAATAGTCCTTCGGTCCGGAGGAAGATCGACTAAATCCCAAACTTGATTCTTTCTCATTGACTCCATTTCTTCATCCATTGCAACTTTCCATTCTTTTCTAACTAAGCATCTCAAAGCTTCCTTAACTATTCGAGGTTCCTCATCATCAACTAGGAAAACCATCAATGTCTCATTCTCAATATCAAATCTTCTCCGAGGAATAATTTGACGACTACTTTTTCGAATGTTAGACTGTTGAGAAATTGACTCATTCAGTGGCAAAATACTCCCACTAGGTTGACTAGATTCAGGCATTTCCTGATTTGTTGATAAAGGAACATTATCCTCCTCCTCTATCTCATATAGAGTAATTGTCTTATCAACTTCACCTCGTGTTGGGAACTCAGTTTCAAGAAAAGTAGCATCTCTTGACTCTATTTCAGAGATGGTTCCGTCTTGTCGCTCACCAATAAAAACATAACCCTTAGAAGTCTCAGAATACCTTATAAAGATATACTTTTTACCTCTGGGTCATAATTTTCCATGTTCGTGAGTCTTATCATGAACGTAGACAGCTGACTCCCAATGTCTCAAATTATTCAAATCCAGCTTTCTGCCTATCCAACGCTATTTATCAGATAGATTGCAGTAAGAATAGTTTCACCCCAAAATCTTTTTGGGGCATTAGCTTGAATCAGCAGAGATCGTGTTGCTTCTAATATATGACGATTTTTTCTTTCAACAACCCCGTTTTGTTGTGGAGTTTCTAGATAGGAACTTTGATGTACAATGTCATGGTCATTCAGATATGGACCAAGATTAGAATTAAAGTAGTCACGGGCATTTCAAACTTTAAGATCTGAATTGATTCTTAACTTCGTTCAAGTAACAAATAAAGCAATCCAATGCTTCAGATTTGTGAGAAATCAAACACACATGACCAAAACGTGTGAAGTCATCAATAAATGTAATAAAATAAGAACTCTCATTTCTAGCCTTCATATTCATTGGACCACAAATATCCGAATGAATTAATTGCAATGGTGATTCAACCCTAATAGTCTTACCAAATGGTTTCCTAGTCGTCTTTCCAACAAGACAATGCTCACATATAGACAAGTTAATCTTAGCATGAGTGCCCAAAAGGCCCTCCTTAGCTAATCTATTCATTCGTTCTTGTCCTATATGTCATAGCCTAGCATGCCAAATTTCATCATTAACATCAGCATTACTAGTAAAAGCAATGTTTGAAAAACAACCATCATTATTATTTGGTTCTACATCAAGAACAATAAAACCATTTGTTACATAACCATACCCAATTAACACAAAGTTAATTCGAAATTCCACACAACGACTATAAAAATTTACATTGTAACCTAAATCAAGAAGAAAAATGACAGAAACTAGATTCCGTCGAATCTCAGGAGCATACAGGGCATCATGTAGAAACAAAGTACGTCCACCACGTAAGTTGAGCTTACAAGTGTCAATTCCTTTGACTTCAAGTCTTGCATTGTTTCCTACATATATCCATTTGTTGCCAGTTGGTACCTGACGGTACTCCACATATATAGCTCGATCACGTGCTACGTGGTTCGTTGCTCCTGAATCCACAATCCATAAAGGATATGAATCAGCTAACAACACTGTACTTGCAACATATTGCTCGTGGAAAGAAGATAAAAATGGATCTACCTTTTTAGGCTCAGTACAATCCCGAGCAAAATGACCCTTCTTGCCACAGTTGAAGCAAGTCAACTTGCTCCTAGGTTTTTGTCCATATTTCTTTCCTTTCTTCTTGATTTGGTTTTTCGTAGCAACAGTATTAGCCTCCTTTCCTTTTCGCTTTCCTTTCTTAAACCATTTGTTCTTCTTGGAGTTAAAACCTTCAGCTACAAAATATTGACCAGAAATCCTTGCAGATTCAATCCTTTCCGCCTCAAGTTCAACATGGCGTGAGACATCAATAAAAGTCTTAATAATCTGTGGGTCAGATTCTGTTTCATCGTTTCCCAAGAATCAGGAAGGGAACGGATAACTGCTTGAACCCATTGTTCATCGGTCAACGCATGACCAGCAGTCTTAAGCTCTCGAATCATGTTACCCATCTCCCTGAGATGTTGGGCCATGGTAACATTCGAGCGTTTTTTTATAGCTATCAAACTTGATAGTTAGCTGACGGAGCTTACTCAGACTTACTCCACTGTACTTCTCTCTAAGGGCTGCCCAGACAACATGAGCCGATGGTAATGGCTCATACTCAAATACCAGGTCATCCACCATTGAACTAATCAATATTCCCTTAGCAATGGAGTCCTTCCTTTTCCATGCCTTATAGGTATCAAGGTCACGTCTGTGCTGTGCTGTAGAACTATCAACCAGTTCCTCCATGAATTGATTTACAGCCTCTAGAATTTCTTATTCCTCAAGAACGTATTGTATCTTGAGGTGCCAGATTTTGTAGTTATCCCTATAAAATTTCTCACCCTTATTGAGTTCAGCTATGATGTTTTTAGTTGTCATGATCTACATAAATAAACACATTATTTATTATTTCAGTGTAATTTGCAATTAATTATTGACTCAGTGTAAATTAGAATTAGTTTACAAAATCAAATGATAACTTTGTTTCCACTCCTCATTTGTATATTCTAATCTAATCAGCATTGATCAATTTTATTACACACATCCCATCCAATGAACGAATCATTTAATATAAATGAATCATATATATATATGAACTAATCATATCATGAAATGAACTAATAAGTTCCAAGTTTGTTAGCATATCACATAACTTTTTATTATATAATTCTGTTCGTACATAACGACAGAAATTATTACACGACTCAAAAACTAAATGAGCTAACACTGTTCGTACATAACGACAGTAAACAGAATACTAGTAAACTAGATAGGTCAATACTGCTCCCACTAGGACAAATACTAGTGTAGTGGCCAACATTATCCCTATTAACCTGGACTCATTTGGGATAATTTCAGATGGGGTAGCTTCAGGATTCTCCATTGGATTCATTTCTAGATCTTCTTTGAATATGTCCTAGTCCTCTTTAGACTCTTCTTCACCCATATGGTGAAGTAGATCCTCACACAGTTCTGAATATGTGACGCGTCCTTCATGACGTCCCCATACATAGTCTGCTATTACCCTAGGATACTCTGGCAATGAATGCATGAATGCCCAGATACTATAACTATAAACTCTTCTTGCTCACGTTTCCAAAATAGTCTATCAAGCCGTCTAATATGTCCGTCGACTCCATAAGCAGACTTATACTATATCTTCTGAATCTCCTCTCGGAGCTGGTTTCGCCACACTTCGCGACGAGTCAATGTGGTAATAGTCCGTGCCATCTGAAAAATTGAATTTAAAAAAGTCAGTACAAAATCAACTAACCAGTACAAAACCAATTTAATTCAATTTATACAGGCATAAAATCATCATTATAAATCAAGAAAAACAAATCTTTTCGATTTTCAGGAGTTTAAGTCGACTGACCCATTGGACCGGTCAATCACGAATCTGGATCTTAAGCTTAATCTATTATCCTCATTAGAACTAATCTAATTGGATAGGGATTTTTGACCTATGTTCTGTTATTGTTTAAGCTCATTTGAGTCAATCTCAGACTTATTGATCAGACTTATTGATCAACTTATGTCCGTTTGATTCATCCAATTGCTCATTCGATTAAGTCTGACTCATTAGAACAAATCTAATCTTTATAATCAAAATCTGACACAACAAAACTAATCTGGTCATATTTGATCAGTCCAACTTCTATAATCAATATCACCCCAATTAATTCAATAATAAACCGAACTGGTTAAACCAACAAATAATTTGAACCAGCTTTAGGTATCATTGAATCAAACTGGTCTGCTTAAATCAACTAATAATTTAAACTAGACCTGGGTTTGATTGGACAAGTTGGTCTGGTTCAATTTTCAATAAATTGAACTATAAACTTTAATTAAATATATTTATTAATTAATATTAATTAATAAATATATTTAATTAAAGTTTTACACATGCACTGGTTTAATTAAAGTCTTGTGTATTGAAAAGAACGAATTAAACTGTGCACTGTGCTTCTCATTTTTTTTTCAATAGATTCATGAATCGATTAAGCACTGTGCTTCGTCAAAAATTGAAGCACTGTTCGCTTTGATTTTGAATCGATTGAAATTCATTTCAATCGATTCAATTGAATCGAATTGATTCATTAATCAATTCAATTAACGGATGAACAGTATGTACTGTTCATCTTCTTCTTGACAGAAAGAAAAAAAATACGAGCTTTCTAGCAATAAACACGAGGCGTTCCGCAGTCGACTTCCACCGATATTTTAACGTGATCATCGGCGCTCCTCTGCCGTCATATGTGTGGGAGGAAATCACGACTTCGACAGCATTGACGATTATTGCGAAATTGCAATGTCGCCATTTCACAGTTAATTTCATGCTTTCAGAACCATAATTTTGGCTCTGATACCATTGTTCGTGGTCCAGATAGCATGAAAACAAACCAAAAACTAACTGTAAATGACTTACATTGATCTCCCGAAGAACTTGCTAAAGATGTCGCCGAGAAGACCGCTTCTGTCGCCAAAAAGATCACCGCTCGGAACCTCCTCGAATTTTTTCACAAACCAAATCCCAGATGTTCTGCTTTGCTTCTTTGATCACCTCCAAACCTTTGCTTGCCCTCTCTGATCACCTTCCCTTTGCTTCTTCCCCCTTTCTGATTACCTTGGACGCCTTTTATAAGACGAAAGAGGAAGACGAAGGGGAAAGGACGCCCCTTCGTCTCCTTGACGTTTGCACAAGGGGAGATGAAGGGGAAGCAACGCCCCTTCATCTCCTCTCAACGTCCAACACTTGCAACAATAGAAGAATATTTTAATTGGCACGACATGTCAGATAATTGAAGAGTAAGGTTTGCTAGAATTAAGCTTGTGGGTTCAGCAAAAATATGGTGGACTGGTGTTGAAGTAGACACAAGGAGATTAGGACAACCACCAATCAACTTATGGCAAGAGAGATGAAAGTTCAACTATGAGAGAAGTATGTGCCTACAAATTACTATGATAAATTATGTGATCAACTTATTAATTTAATGCAGAATCATTTATATGTAGTTGAGTATATGTAGAAGTTTCATGAGCTAAAGATCAGGGGCCAAATTGTTGAAGGTCCTAGACAGACTCTCGCAAGGTTTAAAGCTGGATTAAGATTTTAAATCCGAAAAGAATTATTAAGATAGCCAATTTATGGTTTATAATTGTCCGAAAAAGAATCTACATATTGGGATAGAGCATGACGATGATGTTGAAAATCAAAGAGTAGGAGATGAAAATTCTTTTGATTATGGAGTATATATTGAAGATGATTTGGAAGAAGATGAAGATACTTCTTTGGCAATTGTTGTTAGGTGTATTCTTACTACTCCAAAAGTTGAAGGTGAAGATTAGCGACGGACATTTATTTTTTAGATGTTGGTTCGTTGTGGGAATCAAGCACATAAGCTTATCATTGATGGAGGAAGTTGTATGAATGTTGTCTCAACATCTATGATAGAAAGCCTCAAGCTTCTTTATGCAGCCACATCCCCAACCAAACAAGGTTGGATGGATAGATAACACAACTATTCCGGTAACACAACGTTGCTTTATTTCTCTTGTGAAAATTATAGTGACTCTATTTGGTGCGATATTATTCCTATGAAAGTAACTCGTACTTTTTGGGAGACTTTGGCTATATGTTCGAGATGTGCTTCATTATGAAAGGAGAACACTTATGCTTTCATGCTCAACAACAAGAAAGTATTATTGAAACCAATGCAGACTACTGAAATAAAGAAATACAAGCAAGAGAAAGCAAAGAATGCTTTCCACTATTTACTCCCAAAGCTTCCTTATTTTCTCCGGAAATCAGTATGTTATTAAATGACTTTTCTAATGTGGCTCCCACCAATGCGTAAAATTCAGCATGCTATTGATTTTGTACCAAGTTCACAACTACCCAATTTACCAGCACACATGGCTATTAGCTATATCTTCAACATTAAGAATGTTATTTTATATTTTGGACATGAAGATGTTATGACAAGCAATGCATATAATGCTCATTTGCCATCAATTCAAACAATGAAAGATGTCATTGAAGATGAAAATGATCACCAGATTGTGTCTAAAAAAGGGAGCGGTTATCAAAAATATCTTATCAAATGAAGGACACGACCCCTTTCTAAATGCGACCTTTATGAAAGATTCCACGCTTTTATGTTGATGGAGATAAGTGACAAACTCCATTAAAAGTCTATAAAAGCATAAATGCATATTCTAAAACTCTACTATTAATTTGGCATGTTTTGGAATATGATAAACCTACTTGGGAAATGATATAAAGTTCATCAATTCAAAAGGGTTGAAATCAACAGTCCGAATTAAATGTCCAATAATTCCAATGTGCTTTAATTTCCTATCCTTGGAAAATTGTAGCATATTTATGAGTCTTTTTATAGTTCCTATGTGTCTTTATGAGTCATTTGTGTTTTCAATGAGTCTATCTACTAGCATTTATGTTGTCTGAGTCCTTATGACTCTTAATATAAATATGTGTCCTGCTGTAATGCTGGAATATGGAATAGATATCAAAGTTTTAAGGAGTTCTCTTTGGTTGTGTGATACAATCTCCCTATGGTGTGATGCCTAGAAAGCCTTAGATGTGATACCTAAGTTTCTATATTTCTTTATACAATCTTCCTATGGTGTGATGCCTAGGAACCCTTAGGTGTGATACCTAAGTTTCTACAATCCTTTTACCACTTTCTTCCAAACTTCTACTTCCCAAACCATCCAACCCTCAATCTCAGCTTGTGCTACATCACAAATGTGTTTATTTACTTGCATCTGTTAAAGGACAAACTAAATATGTGCCATTTAGTTTAGGCTGACTAAACAAACTGGATTAGAAACCAGAAGCAATTCACAGGCTAGATACGGTGGTTAAATTTTTGGTAAAAAGAATAAATACAATTCATCCTGCTAACAATTTACAAAAAAGAACAGGGCTATGCAAATAAATTAAACAATAACATTTGAGGCAGAAATAGAAAACTCAAGCATAAGCGAAATGAACCCGAACCCATAGCACTTCAGTTTCAAAAATTATGCCATCATTCTCCGTAATATTTGTGAATTTTATTCAATTGTGATGATAGTTTAGAATATGTATATAACGGAATCTGACATCCAAAGAATCTCTTAACAAAATGAAGAAAAAAAACAACGACAATCATATTTTCACCCATTTTCATCAATATACAACTTGAATATTACATATTCATGCTGCAATTTTTAAATAGCTTGATTGCTCTTACTGGCAATCTCTCTGGACTTATAAACGCCATCATAATTAGAAAGAGTTATCACTAGTACCATTCAAATCAATGAAATCTTTTTTTAGCACATTACCTATAGTTTACCTTGGTCTTCCTCTGCCTCTCACACTAAAATCTGATCAATCCAACTCATATAATTATATAATCTATTGTCAAACTTTGAGCATGTGTATAATCTCAAACATTTCTTATAGGAATTTTACATCTATCCATCCTAACTATTCAGTTTAGTTCTTATGATTGAGACTACATTTCATATTTCCAGTTTTAGTTCTTGTTAACTCAAAATCTTTAATTTCTATAACAATTCCCAACAAATTAAAGCTTACAACACAAGATCATATCCAAATAAGAAAGGGTATTTAATTTTTTTACCTTTAATATTATTTCTTTTTATTGAAACTACATTTAATATTTTTCAGTTTTAGTTCTCATCAACTCAAAATCTTTAATTTCTATAACAATTCTCTTCAATTCAAGCTTTCAACACAATATCATATACAAATAACTAAGTTGTTTATTTTAAATATGATTGGTAATTTCATCTAGCACTACAGTGAAAAGATAGGAACTTAAAACCAACCAACTCTTGCTGTTAAGCTACAATAATGAAAAAATATTTTATCACGACCCCATAGCTCCAATAACAGAGACTACATTATCATATATGTCTATTTTCATATGAGCATTCTACAAGATATATTTGCTTCGCTAAATCCTAAACAACAACAATTTTTTCCATGTCAATAAAAATCATATGCAAGCAATCTATAAGACATACAAAGAAAATGGAAGAAATTCTGAAACCTCAGGGAGCCACATCTCGTTCTCCGCGTCGGCTAGGACGAAGCTCACCCAGTCCGAGTTCTTCTCTTCAATCCGGAGTACGAGATCGAGAAGGGAGTTGCAAAGGCGGCACTTTGGGGAGTAGAACTCGAGCACGGTCGCTTCCTTCCCACTCGCCAGCGCTAAGGCCAAGGCACGGTGCTCGGCCTCCCCTTTCTCATTCCATGCGCGAGAGGCTGCAGGCCTTACAGGAATAGGAGCTGTCGGGGACGTCAAGGAGGTTTGAGTTTGGTGAATGAGATTTTGGGCGAACGAGGAGAGGGTATGGAGGGACTTGAAGAGCCATGGGGCGTCTAGGTTGCCGCAAGGAGAAAGGTTTGGTGGATTGGGATCCCATGGCCACTTCCACCTCCAGCACAAGAGAGGAGGCGATGGCCTTGGACCAGCGCCGCCGATCGTTCCGGCGCTCCTCGCCGTCGTATTCGTCTCCATCTCCTTCTACCTCAACCCACCGCCTTTGCTTACAGCCAAATTGATCGAGGGGCTAATTTAAAAAAAAAAAAAAAAAGTCCCAGGGTTTAAAATTTTTTCAAAAATATCTTTTAAATCTTATTACTATTTCTAAATATATTCTATTAATTTTAAAACATTTACAAATTTTAATTTTATTATTAAAATTTTTTTTCTTTTATAAAGCGCGTAATTTAGATAATAAAGGTTTTGATGAGCCAGCGTAGTATTAGGTAGTTGGTCAGGTAAAGACTGATCAAGCCAATGATGCTTAATTGGTCTTTTCAGATGATCAGTAAGACTGGGACAGGATCCGGACTCCCAAGGGAGCTACAATGGAGAATCTTGAACAATGGGCGAAAGCTCGATCTAGCAATATTGCGTGAGTGAAGAAGGACAATGTCGCTTGTAAAGCTATTTCATCGAGTCTATGATCAAATTTGATTTTATTCGAATTTCGTAGTATAACAATGAACGGAAATATAATAAATATTTCATCTAAGTTGAATAAGCGGGGATTATATTATGAATTATGATCATTCGAGAAGTTTTTATTTGGTTATGATCGAAAGAAGAAACAAAAAAAAAAATGGATACTAACCTTAGTCTAATCCATTTTGTTTTTTATGAAAAAAAATTTGCAAGTCGTAAGACCATGTATGAAAGTTGACGCCTGCCCAATGCCAAAAGGTCAAGGAAGTTGGTGACATGATAATAGAGGAATCGACGACTGAAGCCCCAGTGAACGGTAGTCGTAACTATAACAATCCTAAGGTAGCGAAATTCCTTATCAGGTAAGTTCCGACCCACACGAAAAGTGTAACGATCTAGGCACTATCTCGAAGAGAGGCTCGGTGAAATAGATATGTCTGTGAAGATGCGTACTACCTACACTAGGACAGAAAGACCTTATAAAACTTTACTATTCCCTGGGATTGATTTTTGGGTCTTTCCTGCATAGCTGTTTAATTTTATATAGACATTTAATAAACCTTTAAAATGATATTAAATTGTACATTTTTTCAGTAATTTTTCTTGTTCAAGGCATTTAAAGGATATTGATCCTGCCCAAAAATCGATGAGATGGAAATTTAGGGATATGGTACTCCTGTTAACCACTTGTAGACTCCGCTCCATCCTGTAACACAGATGACGTCAGTGCCGACCCAGGGAAGGAGTCCTCGGCGTTGGCCCTCTGACACTCAAGTCAGTCACCGATGATCAAGTAAAAGGCGGAGTAACAACAAGAATGAATAGTAGCACGAATAGTGTCTATTGCATACCTCCGCAGATGTCTGAACCCCACTTTATATAGAGCTCCTGTAGCACGCGTGCACGTTCCCTAAGGCGAACACACTTTCCCATATTTCCTCTAAAAAGACTTGTGAATAGCGGCTCGTCGCGCACTTGTGCTTGCTTCGTCGGTTGCGTCTTGATGATGTGCAGTGGAAATAAAGTACAAGACTCACACAACGGTAACAAGTAGATTTACTTGGTATCCACTTCAAGAAGAGATGACTAATCCAAGGATCCACACACGACACGCTATCTCCACTATGAACAACTCCTTCTCGGTTGCAGCCGGAGGCGGAGAAGCCTCGTACAAACTCACACAACAACACAAACAAAAATACAAGAAGAGAATACAAGATACAAATGAAAACACTACTTCTTCTTGCTTACTTGTTGCTTGTTGTTGCCTCTTGAACCTTGAGAAAATACTCCCAAGAGCCTTCAAGAACTGGCGGTGAAGATCGGAGAAGCTCGCTGTGAATCGCAGAGAAATCGCAGGAAGAAGAACGCAAAGTTCTACGGAGAAAACGCTCCGCAATGGCTATATCCTGTGCTCCCAATCGATTGAGATCAACCCCAATCGATTGTCACGTCAGCTCCGCACAATCCCAGCCATCCATCACCTGCATCCTACGCAATGGTCACTTCCCAATTGATCGGCCGATCGATTGGGACTTCCTGAATCGATCGCTCGATCGATTCAGCGTCTTTCTGTGCTCTCGCGTCCGCGTGAGAGCTACTGCTCCCCAATCTATCGACCGATCGATTGGCAACTCCCAATAAATCGCCCGATCGATTAGGAAAGCCTTTGCTCACAATTTCACATCCCAATCGATCGACCGATCGATTGGGACTTCCCACAATCGCAGCACACTCCAATTGATCAACTGATCGATTGGACCCTGGTTCAATCGATCGCCCGATCGATTAACCAGCCTGGACTTGACTCAAACTCAAGTCCAAAGTCCCAAACCCAACTTCCGGTCAATCGTGACCTGTTGGGTCTCCATGCCTAGCATTTGGTCACACCCGACCAACCTCGAACTAGCCTTCTAACCTCCTCCATCAGCCTTGCGTCCCTCGGATATCTCTCATCCTACACGCCTTGCCTTCAAGAGCTTCCTTCGGCCTCATCTAGTTGTCGGATTATACCACCACACTCGACCAACCTCGAACTAGCCTTCTAGCCTCTCCATCAGCCTTGTGTCTCTCGGATATCTCCCATCCTTCATGTCTTGCCTTCAAGAGCTTCCTTCGGCCTCATCCTAGTTATCGAGTTCTCCTTGCCAAGTCACACTAGGACTTACCTTGCCAAGACCACATGCTTGGACTTACAACCTTTGCCAAGATCACACTTGGACTTCCCAATTGCCTGGCTCCTCACCAAGACTTTCTCCTTTGCCAAGATCACACTTGGACTTTCCAATTGTCTGGCTCCTCACTATGACTTTCTCTTTTGCCAAGATCACACTTGGACTTTCCAATTGCCTGGCTTTTCACCAGGACTTTCTCCTTTGCTAAGCTCATCACTTTCCAAATGTCTGGCTCCTCACCAGGACTTTCTCCTGCCTAACTTCTCACTAGGACTTTCCTACTGTCTGGCTCCTCACCAGGACTTTCCAAATGCCTAACCTCCAGTTAGGACTTTCCCAGTCAAGTCTCTGGTCAACCTTGACCTACTTGACTTATATTCTCATTAACCTGGTCAACCCTTTGACCATCTCTATAACCGGACGATTGCTCCAACAATCTCCTTATATTGTCAAACATTAAAACTCAAATCTCGACTTAAGCTTGACTCAACTCAAGCTTAGTCAAACTGGTCAAACTTGACCTAGGGAAATTGCCCCAACAATCTCTCCCTTTTTGATATTTGACAATACCTCTAAGTTAGGCTAAATCTCATAGCCTTAACCTCTTCTTTATATCAAGGCTAAATCCCATAGTCTTAACCTCTTCTTTATACCCAAAGCTAAATCTCATAGTCTTAATCTCTTCTTTATCACAAGACTAAATCTCATAGCCTTAACCCTTTCATGACAAGGCATGAATGATGGTTTCCTTCATTCTCTCCCTTTCCTAGAGGGCAAACTCCCCCTGCTTGGGATAAAGATCTAACTTAACCTTCTATTCTCCCCCTTTGTCACACATCAAAAACTGAAAACAAACTCTTCTCCATAAGAGTTAACTCTACGTTGTTTACAACTCATATGTTGTTAACAACCCCACAATGAAGATCTCATATTCTTCATTGCCGCCAAAGCTCCCCCTTGAGCTCTACTTCACTTCACAATGCTCATCCTAGAGCATGCATCAACTTCCTAATGAAAATCTCATTCATTGTATTCAATGCTCCCCCTTGACTAGTAATCTTCTTTTCAATGCTCATCCAAGAATATTTTTCACTTTACCAGTGAAGGTCTGATCCCCTTCATTAATCCAATGCTCCCCCTTGAGTAGTAATCTTCTTCTCAATACTTATCCGAAAGCATTTGTCACTTTACGAATGAAGGTCCGATCCCCTTCATTAATCTAATACTCCCCCTTGAGCAGTAACTTACTCCACAATGCTCATCCGAGAGCATTTATCATCCTAGCAATGAAGATAACTAATATTCCATTGTTCCCCAATACTCAACCCTGAGTATTATCCATCACGAAGGTTTAACCCCCTTCTAAGGTCCTTGAAAGTAAATTTTCATGCATTCAAGGAGTAACTCTCTCTAAAAATATGGTCAAACTTCTGTCATTGCACCAACAATGACTTAGAGTTCCTAAACAGTTAGGAAAACCAAAACTTGAAGTTTTGAGATTCAAAATTCAATAATGAAACTAAACCCCAACCTAAACTTCACTTAAGTGTACCTTAACCAATCCATACTTGCTTTCATCATGAAAACTCCCCCTAAATGTATACAAGTGTATTCCAAAGGGTTAGGAATGGTTAATGACCCTTGAAAATCAGAACTGAAAGTTTTGAGGTTCCAAAATTTGAAATTGAAACTAAACCCCATCCTAAACTTCACTTTGATTTATCTTAACCAATCTATACCTGTTTTCATCAAGAAAACTCCCCCTAAATGTATACAAATGTATTCCAAGGGGTTTGGAATGATTATTGGGACATGAAGTGGCTTAATGTGCTGAAATCAGGCTTTGCCATCCATAATCAGACTTCCCAATCGATTGAAGTTGGGACTCAATTGATCAGATGATTGATTCACTGACCTTCTGTTCACGGGAATGAACTTCACAATCGATCGACTGATCGATCGAACCCATCCCAATCGATCAGCTGATCGATTGGGTTTCTGATTTCCTGAAATTCAATTTCAGCGAAATTCAGCAACTCCCCAAAAATTCTACAAAATTCTAATAATCATGAAAATTCATGTAGACATTATTTAAAGTATACTTTATCAAGGAAAAATAGTTTTATATGAAAATACTTCCTATTGTCAAATATTGACACAAATTTGAAAACTCTTGAAAACTTCAATGTTTTCTCCTAGTTTGTGTCTATTAGGGTCAAAATGTAGCTAGAGGGGGGGTGAATAGCTCGGCGCGATCTCGTGCTCGTCGTTGCTTGCTTCTTGTGATGAATTACAGCGGAAAATACAAAGAAACAAACACACAACGCTAACACTAAGGATTTACTTGATATCCACCTCAAGAAGAGGTGATTAGTCCAAGGATCCACACACTCACGCACCCTCCACTATGTAAACACTCCTTTTCGGTAACTACCGAAGGTGGAGAAGCCCTACAATACTCTCAATACAACAAGAAACAAAGAGAAGCAAATACAAGAGAAAGCTTACACGGTTTACACAAGAAACCCTAACCCTAGCTTCTTCTTTTTGCTGTAGATTCGCCTCTTGACTTGGAAATGCCTCCAAGAAACTTCAAGATCTGGCGTGAGAGTGACTGTGGAGAAGCTCTGTGGTTGCTGTTGTCGCTGGAGAAGAAAGTCGTGAGTTCTGCCAAGAGAAACGCTCACTAACAGCTAAATACGACGCCAACGGTCGAATCCCAATCGATTGGATTGCTCCCAATCGATTGGGGAGGCTTTGGATCGATCGGTCGATCGATCCAGAGCGCCTCTGTGCTCTCGGGAATTGCCTAGATCGATCGGCCGATCGATCCAGGGCTTATCGCACGAAATCGCACCTCCCAATCGATCGCCCGATCGATTGGAGGCTCCCAATAGATCGGCTGATCAATTGGGAGGCTTTTTGTTCGCGCGACACTTCTCCCCAATTGATCCACTGATCGATTGGGAGGAGGTTTGTGTTAGGACCTTCGGATGGCTAGAGAGGGGGGGGGTGTGAATAGTCTCCTTTAAAAACTCAATCAATTTTCTCACAAGAGTTTGTTAGTACAGCAGAAATAAGCAAAATGAAAACTGATGCAAGGAAAAGAAACAAACCACCACTAACAAAACGATGTACAAGGTTCGGGGATAACTTGCTCCTACTCCTCGGCGTGTCCGTAAGGTGGACGATCCCTTGATCTTTCGGTAAATCACACCCCGGACAAAATCCGGCTAAGTATTTCTCCTTCTCGGTGGAGTAACCTCTCCACAAGTCACAGAAAAGATTTGAAATGAAGCACAAGACTTACAGAGTTTTGTGGCTGAAAGAATGAACAAATGAACTTACAGCCACGATGAAAGCAACGCGCAAAGACAGAAGGATTCCTTAGCCAAGAGCTCAACAACACAGCCTCTTGCTTGATCAACAGAGAGTTTTTCCAGAACCTTAGCAAACCTCTCTTCTTCCTTCTTCTTATTCTGCTTTCTCACTGTCTTCAGCCAGAGCCAAATCATTGTCACCTGTATCGAATCACTGCAACCAACTCAGGCGTCGCCAATCACTCTTCCTCCTCATCTGGTTCTCTGAACTCACACCAATACCATCCATGGTCTTCACTGGTGTCTATGAGCTCGAACCAATGAGCAAGAGTCAAGCTGTTGCCAACTGATCGCAGCCAGTGAACGTTGACGCTCGAATTGCACCACTTGCAGTGAAACACAGCAAAAAGGGCACTTGGTCTTATTCTTCTGATGGAGCTTAATTTGAAATTAAACACTGGCGCAACACCTGCAACCTGTAACTCAAAAATCTCACAGCAGATGATTTGATCAGTGAATCAGAAATCGCAGAGAAACAGCAGAAGACAAACGACATTATTGTGGATCGGTCAACAGACGGATCCATAGCCTTCCGGACCGATCAGGACACACCCTGATCGGTCTGGGATTATGCTGATCGGTCTGTGGACTTATCAGCCTATGGGTGGATCGGTCCACAGACCGATCCCCCCTTATTGCCCTGAATCCTATCGCTACTTACTGATCGGTCACCAGACCGATCAAATAATCCACGGAATGTTCTGTGTGGTTACTGATCGGTCACGAGACTGATCAGATAATCCAGAAAATGCTTCTGTGTGGTTACTGATCGGTCACGAGACCGATCAGATAACTAAGATATCATTGGATCAGTCGACAGACCGATCCAGTCAACCAAAGTATCACTGGATCGGTCAACAGACCGATCCAGTGTCTCTGTGTTAGTTTTAGAGCTTCCCAACCCTAAACCCTAACGTCTTCTTAGTCCAGAGAACGAGCTACCAAGCCCTCTCTGACCTAGTTTGGAGAACAAGCTACCGAGCCCTCTCCGACTTCCACGTCCGGTCCAGAGACCGAGCTACCGAGCCCTCTCTGACCTAGTCCGGAGAACGAGCTGCCGAGCCCTCTCCGACTTTGTCCGGTCCAAAGAACGAGCTACCGAGCCCTCTCTGACTTCGTTCGGTCCAGAGAACGAGCTACCGAGCCCTCTCTGACTTCGTCCGGTCCAGAGAACGAGCTACCGATCCCTCTCTGACCTAGTCCGGAGAACGAGCTACCGAGCCCTCTCCGACTTCGCGTGCCAAGTATTCGTACTTGGACTTTCCTCTCCACATGATCAACCTTGATCATTAATCAGTCTGAGTCTAATTAATATCTGATACAAACTTAAATCAGTGTCAACATCAAAATAACAGCCAGGTCAGACTGTATCAACAATCTCCCCCTTTTTGTTGTTTGACAACACGATTTAAGTTTAGATCAGAAATGTTCATATTTCTCCCCTTAAGACAGATACAACACCATGTAAGGATAGGGAGATCAAGATCCTCCCCCTAAAGCCAAACTTTCATTTATCTCTAAACTTAGTTATCTTCTCCCCCTTTGTCAAACACTGAAAAGGTACGAATTAGGTAAGAAAACGATAAAGGACTCCCCCTTAACCCATACTGTCTCTTTCTCAATCCTCCTAGGATGCCCTCTAAGTGTATTATAGGACAGTAATAAAGAAATAAGAGACATACAAGACATGGCATATGAACAGCAAATTAATAGCCAATAAAGAAAAATAAGAAAATGAGTAGCATAAATATATTAAATCAACAAGTATCCAGGTCAGACATAAGTATCCAACAAACAATATCCAAAACATAGATAATCAAAATGACAACATAGAACAATGTGTATCAATCAGGCTCCTCATCATGAGGAGCATCAGCATCATCAACGGGAGGAGTGGGTCCTTGAGGTGGCATGCCGCTGCTCGAGGATGGATAGCCCGGGAAATCCTGCGAAGGTGGGTATCTGGCCATCCATCCCATAATCACCTGATGTGTCGCCAACTGCTGACTGCGGAGATCGTCGTAGCGCTGGTCAATCCGAATGTGCAGCCCGTGGAGCTCAGCAACCAGCAGCTCATCGTGCCGATCAATGCGACTCTCCAACTCGGCGATCTGCCAGCGCAGGTCAGGATCTGCCTCTCCATCGTCAGCAGCAGCAGCAGGAGGAGCAGCAACAGGAGCAGCCGCAACCTGTCGTGGAGGTGCCCGTGGTAGCTCACCTAGTGCTCTCCCATCCTTCCATCGAACCTCCCCATTTTGTCCTATGATGTCAGACTTGGAAAATGCCCGTTTCCCAAGTCTGCAGTCTTGCCTGACCATCTTAACTATTCTACCCTTGGAGACATCAATCTGAAGGGTCTCGAGCCAATATGTAATTATATGCCCATAAGGCATATAAACAGTGAAGCTGTTTGGCTCACTATATGAGATGATCGAAGAATAGATGCTAGACATAATGTCAAAGTCGAGACGCCGACGCAGTCCATAAAGCATCAGGCAATGATATGGTCGGATCTCAGACAATGGTTTAGATGTGATAGGCAGACGGCAGTTCGTGACAATCTTAAAAAGAATGTAATCGGGGGCAGATAATCTCAAGGCTGCAAAAGTGGGAAAATCAACATCTAATTCATCTAGCCCACCCGGTCTAGGATGTCTGAAGAAATACTCATAAATATAGTCAGATGAGACATCAAAGGGTGGAGGTAAGGGATCTGGTAAGTCAGGATATATCGAAAAGACATTTCTGGAACACCTCCGGCAACCTAGGTAATCAAAGAAGGCTGAGAAACTGAAATCAAGAGTCTGCTTAGCAACTTTTGTTTTATAACTTACATCATTGGTTTGATGAAGATTGTTATAAAACTCAGATACTAAGTCATAATTGATATCTCGTTCTAAATAGACAAGTGAGTCAAGTTTATAATAGGCAATGATTTCTGATACAGAAGGACAAAATTCGTCCATGAATTTTCGATCTACAGACCTACAAGGGAGCAATTTGAAGGTCCGTTGTTTAAAAGCTTGTTCAAAATGGTGATTTGGGAATCTCCCGGAGACAGATGGTTGAGGTCTGGAGGGAACCTTAGACTTCGACTTCTCAGGTGACTTAGACTTAGAGGTTCCTTCACCCACTAGTTTCTTCCTAAGGGTTAATAATGTGATACAATGGGGCAAGTAAGTGATCACCGGAGCCATCAACACCCGAAACAACAAGCACAGATATGGTGAGAAATGAAACCGAAATGCCAAGTTCTAGAGAAGTATGGAGTTACCTTGGTGCCATTGAAGTATCTTTTGGCTAGGGTTCCGGCGAGAAGAGAAGAGGTGAGGTGTAGGAAAGTGTCGGCTAGGGCTTCAGCGTGAAGGGAGAAAAGAAAGGATCGGGAAGCTTTAAGGGAGATGGGTGTCCAGATGTCGAAATGATCGGACGACTGTCCGATCAGGAGATAATAGGAGCCTCCTGATCGGTCCTTGGACCGATCCGGGAACCTCCTGATTGGTCTGTAGACCGATCAGGAGATGATCAGTAGCCGCTGATCGGTCCCTGGACCGATCAGGGAACCTTCTGATCGGTCTGTAGACCGATCAGAAAGCGATCAGTAGCGCATACCAGACTGACCTGATCGGTCCCCGGATCGATCATATTACAAACAGAAAGGCTGGAGAGAATTTTGGATCGGTCGACAGACCGATCCACCTTCTCCTGATCGGTCTGTAGACCGATCAGTGTCTGATACTGAAATTACTAATTTCAGTAACTGAAATTCGTAGAGATGTTCGATAATTCGTAGAAGTTTCTCCAGGAAAACTTCCAAGTTCAGTACCTAGAACCTGAAGAATCTACAGGCATAACTATGTCCTAAAGATTATGGTCTGAAATTGTTTATAGCCGAAAAGTTTCAGACATTTAAAAAACAGACAACTTAAGGCCTGAAAACTGAAATTTTCGACCTTTGTTATGTTCAGTTTCAAGTTTCTCAAAATATAACCAACTTGCTATCATTCTTTCAAGGACTTGTCCTAGTTTCAATCAAAATCATGAAAAGTATCATTCAAATGTATCAAATAGTCCATCAACCAAAGTTACATAATTTCTAGGTAAAGGTCCAACCAAGTTTCCTTGGTTGGAATATATGAGTAAGATCTAGGAACCAAATACACATGAATTATGTAATGGTCTTCCCCATACTCAATTTATGTCTCTTCAACCTAATTATTCAAGGGATGCATGATACATTTTGAATAATTCGACTGATCCTAGCATCTCACCCCATTTCTAGCAAAAAAAATAATTTGTTAAATCTTATAGTTTGTGTGAGATGTCCTCAAGTTGCCTAAATTAATTTCCCAATTTCTCTTGTTGTTTTAATTGTCCTTATTGATCATGATGGGGTCCTAATGGCCTATTGAGCCAAACACATCCCCAATTCTCTCCTCAAATGACTAAATTTATTTTCCGGAAGAGGTTTGGTGAAAATATCGGCTAGGTTTGACTTTGACTTAACATATGTGAGTGCAATGTATCCCATAGCTACGTGATCTCTAATGAAGTGATGACGCACTTCAATATGTTTGGTCCTTGAATGATGGACTGGATTTTTTGTTAGGTTTATTGTGTTGATGTTATCACATAACACTTGCACTCCCTTATATGAAAGCCCATAATCTTCTAGGGTGTGGATCATCCACAACAATTGTGATACACTCTCTCCCATGGCAATGTATTCAGCCTCGGTTGTGGAGAGAGCAACGCAATGTTGCTTCCGACTTGACCAACTAACCAATGATGAACCTAAAAATTGGCAACCCCCACTAGTGCTTTTCCGATCCAATTTGCACCCAGCATAATCGGAGTCGGTATAACCTATCAAGTCAAAAGACTCCGTACGAGGGTACCATAGACCTTCTCGAATTGTGCCCTTAAGGTATCTCAGAATTCTCTTAACTACAATTAAATGAGATTCCTTGGCACAGACTTGATATCTAGCGCACATGCCCACAGCAAAAAGTATGTCAGGTCGACTAGCCGTGAGATATAGAAGACTACCAATCATGCTTCTATATTGCGTTAGATCAACTGATTTTCCATTCTCATCATTGTCAAGGCGAGTGTTCGTCGCCATTGGAGTGGATACTTCCTTAGAGTCACTCATTTTGAATTTCTTGAGCATCTCTTGAGTGTACTTCGTCTGATGGACATAAATGTCATCTCGAGTTTGTTTGATTTCAAGTCCAAGGAAGAATGTCAATTCTCCCACCAAACTCATCTCAAACTCACTTTCCATGTGAGTGATAAATTCATTCAAATAACCCTTGTTATTTGAGCCACAAATTATGTCATCGACATATACCTGGGCTACAAATATGTTTTCACCATCTCTACGCAGAAATAGTGTTGGGTCTATTTGACCCCTTACAAAACCCTTTTCTAATAAGTAAGTTGACAACCTTTCGTACCATGCTCGAGGTGCTTGTTTAAGCCCATAAAGAGTTTTCTTGAGCTTGTACACGTGGTTTGGAGCTTCAGTATTCACAAACCCCGGTGGTTGTTCAACATAAACCTCTTCTTTAATGAAACCATTTAAGAAGGCTGATTTAACGTCCATTTGATAGAGATTGAAGCCTCTATGTGCAGCAAAAGCTAGCATTAAACGAATGGACTCTAATCGAGCCACGAGAGCATAAGTCTCATCATAATCGAGGCCCTCGACTTGACTATAGCCCTTGGCTACAAGTCTTGCCTTGTTTCTTACGACTTCTCCCTTCTGGTTTAACTTATTTTTGAAGACCCATTTGGTTCCAATAATGGTGGTCTTCTTAGGTCTAGGAACTAAGTCCCACACTTGGCTCCTTTCAAATTGACCTAACTCATCTTGCATAGCTATGATCCAATCAGGATCGTGCAATGCCTCATCAACTAATTTTGGTTCGATTTCTGAGATCAAGGCGACCTCATTAGGCTCATTTCTAAAGAATGATCTAGTCCTAACCCCTTGTTGAATGTCTCCCACAATCTGGTCTTGGGGATGACTAGAGGCTATCCTAGATTGCCTTGGTGTTGGCGGTGCCTCATGAGTGGTCTCACTAGACACAGGCAAGGGCTCAGTATCAGGTAAAGGATCAGACTGAGCCCTCTCTTGCCTTTGCTCATCGTCATCGGAGTCAACTTCGACTCTTTCTATATTTTGATCATTTAAACTTAGATTTCTAAGTTCAAATTGAATTTCTCCTACATCCCTTGATTGATCATTTGATTTAGGAATTTCTTCAAATGCTACATCCGAGGACTCTTCAATCAACTTAGTTCTATTGTTGTAGACTCGATAGGCTTTGCTGGTGAGAGAGTATCCGACTAGTATCCCTTCGTCAGCCTTAGCCGTGAACTTTCCAAGATGATCCTTGGTGTTCAAGATAAACACCTTACAACCAAACACCCTAAGATGTTTAATTGTAGGGGGTTTCCCAAACCAAAGTTCATGGGGAGTCTTTCCTAAAAACCTATGTATCAAGACTCGGTTTTGCACATAGCAAGCGGTATTTACCGCTTCAGCCCATAAGTAGCTCGGTAGTGAGTACTCATTGAGCATGCTTTGTGCAGCCTCTTGCAAGACTCGGTTCTTTCTTTCCATAACCTCATTTTATTGTGGGGTCCTTGAAGTAGAGAACTCATGCCTATATCCTTTTTCTTGACAAAATTCTAAAAATCTATGGTTTTGAAATTCTCCACCATGATCACTTCTAATTGTTTTAATTGTTGTTGATTTTTCATTTTCAGTTCTTCTACAAAAAGAAACAAAAACATCTATGGTTTGATCCTTATTTTTCAAAAAGAAAGTCCATGTATATCTAGTAAAATCATCAATGATCACTAAACAGTATCTACTCCCATTCAATGAAATAACATTACTGCAATCAAACAAATCCATATGCAATGAATCTAAAGCAGTAGATGTACTTACAGTGCTTTTACCTTTATAAGCCGCTTTTGTTTGCTTACCCTTTTGACATGCATCACATAATTTTGTCTTTTGATACTTGATGCTTGGTAAGTCTCGGACTAATCCTTTGTTGGCCAGCTTTCGAATATTCTTCATGTTTACGTGGGCCAACCTTCTATGCTACAGCCATGATTTTTCTTCTCTTGACATGAAACACTTAGCAGAGGCATTAGTAGTACTTTTAAAAGATACTTGGTAAATGTTATCTACCCTTGTGCCTACTAGTACTGTGTCAAGTGTGTCAATGTGTTTGACCATACATTGACTTAAATGAAACTCAATTGTGTAACACATATCACACAATTGGCTGACACTTAGGAGATTAAAAGTCATCCCCTTGACTAGAAGGACATTTTTGATTTGGAGACATTCGGATATTTGAATATCTCCAACTCCTATAACCTTAAGGCTACCATTATTACCAAAGGACACATTACCTCTATTTTTGTTTTGAAGGGTAGTAAAGAGTGACTTGTCCCCGGTCATGTGCTTGGAGCATCCACTATCAACAAACCAAGTTGATAGATGCTCCCCCTTGACAAATGCCTACAAGACACGAAAGATAGATGTTTTAGGTACCCAAATCTTGGGACCTAATGCATCTACAATGAAAGACCTAGGAACTCATGCCTTGGTCACACCCTTCCTAGTCTCATGAACCCTAGAAGTATGTGATCTATGAAATTGGGTTCTAGACACTAAGGAAATGAAACTAGACTCCTTATGTTGATATCCTAACCCAGCCTTGTTGTAGACCGCCCTTTGGGCATTTAGAATCATATCTAAGGTCTTAGAGCTAGTTGAGAATTTCTCAAGCATTTTCTTGAGTTTCTCAACTTCACTCTTTAAGGCTTTGTTTTCATCCTCAAGAAGTTCTTGATGTAGGTCATCAACCTCATCTTCCCTAAGAGTCTTCAAGTGTTCTACTTCATCTTTTAATGATTTGATTTCAGTTTTTGATTTCTTAAGCAAAGTAGATAAATGTGCAATAGTTTTATAGAATTTTTCTAAGTGAGGAGAAGTTACCTCTTCATCATCCGAAGATGATGAAGCCGCGGCTGATGTATCACTTCCGGAATCCGATTCCTCCCTTGCCATGAGCGCTAATTGACAAGTGCTTTTCTCCTTCTCTTCCTCCGATGAGCTTAAGGAGGATTCATCCCAAGAAGCTTTGAGAGCTTTCTTCTTCTTGGCCCTTTCCTCCTTCTTCTTGAGTTTCAGACACTCGCTCCGATAGTGTCCTTTCTTGCTACACTCATAACACGTAACATTAGTCTTATCAACATTTTGATCAATCGACTTACCTTTCCCTTTGTATCTCCGGCTCCTTCTCATGATTCTCCTTATGAAGTTGGCCATCTCGCTTGATGATGATCCACCTTCATCATCGGACTCGGAGGAGGATGAGGATGTAGGAATCTCTTTCTCCTTCTTCTTTTCTTTCTTCCTTCTTCCATCCTTACTCTTTTCTCCTGCAACTAAGGCAATACCTTTCTCTTTTTGACCCTTGTTAGCAAGTTCATGAAGTTCCATTTCACAAAAGAATTCATCTAACTTAACAATTGAAAAGTCCTTGGAGACCTTGTAAGCATCTACCATAGATGACCACAAGGCATTCCTCGGAAAGGCTTTGAGAGCGTACCTTACGAGATCGCGATTTTCTACGCGTTCATCTACGGAATGAAGACCATTGATGATCTCTTTGAACCTTCCGTGTAGTTCACTTATCGTTTCGTTCTCCTTCATGGTGAGATTTTGTAGTTGGTTTAGGAACAAGTCTCTCTTGGCGATCCGAGAGTCTCGGGTTCCTTCTTGGAGCTCGATGAGCTTGTTCCACAAATCCTTAGCACTCACAAATGGACCTACCTTAACAAGTTGATCTTTGGCTATCCCACATTGTAGGGTGACCACTGCCTTGGCATCGGCTTGTCCTTTGCGAGTTTGCTCGGCGGACCACCTTGACGATTCTAGTTCCTTACCTTCTTCGTCCTTTGGAGGTGTGAATCCTTCCTTGACCGAGAACCACATGGAGATGTCGGTCTTGAGATAGTACTCCATACGGCTCTTCCAATATTGGAAGTCCGCTCCGTCGAAGTAGGGTGGACGATTGGTGCTAAAACCTTCCTTCATAGCCATCTTCTTGCTCTTTCGGGTGTTACTCCGGATGAAGAGCACCAAGCTCTGATACCACTTGTTAGGACCTTCGGATGGCTAGAGAGGGGGGTGTTAATAGCCTCCTTTAAAAACTCAATCAATTTCCTCACAAGAGTTTGTTAGCACAGCGGAAATAAGCAAAATGAAAACTGATGCAAGGAAAAGAAACATACCATCACTTTAATGCTATTTACCATAATTCCAATTTTTATCATTTTAATGCTATTTACCATAAAAATAGGGAGCATGATAGCCTTAAAGAAAAATATGTGGCTCTCCATGCTAAGACTAGTACCACACCTAGGGTTAGGAAGGTAGGTAAAAGTTTAGACAATAACACTAAGGACCATAGTTATAAGCCTAGAAATAAACATGCTCAAGGATTTAAGGAAAAATCAAAATCTAGGGAATTATGGAAAGAAAATCAAGTCTTGAGGTCAAGGCTTGATAAAATGGAAAAGACCCTAAAAAGGATGGAAAGTATTCTAAAAGGGCAAAATGAGCAAAACCTAGGTTTAGCACAACAAGGGTCATCCAAGGGCCTTAGGGGTTTGGGATACAAACCTAAAACTAAAAAGGATGTGCCTTCTTATCATATGGTTCTATATAATTATGGAATCAACCCTAGGTCAAATGGTCAAGTCAAAAATACTAGGAAGGTTATTCCTAAGAGTATTTTTGCAACAAACATGACTAAGACTTCTAAGAAGTCCAAGAAAGTCACAAAGAAGGTCACAAGGGAAGAAATCCCTAGAGTTGACCTAGAAGATGTGACCAAGGCTTCTAAGAAGTCTAACAAGGTCACTAGGAAGGTATCTAGGAAGGCTATTCCTAGTGAATACCAAGAGCACCCAAGGAGCACCAATAGGTTTTGGGTTCCTAGGAGCATTTTCTCTACCCCTTTGATGGATTAGAGAGTGTCAACTCAAATTGAAAGGGTAGTTAATCCAATTATGATGAAGTTGGCACTCTAAGAGCATTTTCAAAGTTATTGTTAACCTTTGAAAATGATAAGGATTAATGGCTTACTCTTGGAAAGAGTAAGATGTTCCATAATGTGAGAAGTTTGATTTTAAAATCTTAATTGGCACATTTGGGAAAATCGTAAGAACTGCCAAGTTGGGATTGTGGTATGTTCTTGGGAAATTAAAGACAAATCTTGTTGGGACCGATTATGTAGCTAGAGGGGGGGGGTGAATAGCTTGGTGCGCTCGTCTTGCTCCTCGTTGCTTGTTTCTTCAAGATATGCAGCGGAAAATACAAAGAAACAAATACACAACGCTAACAAGAGGATTTACTTGGTATCCACCTCACAAGAGGTGACTAATCCAAGGATCCACACACTCACGCACCCTCCACTATGAAAACACTCCTTTATGGTAGTTCTACCAAAGGCAGAGAAGCCCTACAAGTTCACACTACAAGAAGAAAGGGAAAGGGAACAAAATACAAGCTAAAAGCTTACAAGTTAGCACAAGAAAACCCTAACCCTAGATTTCTTCTTCTTGTTGTAGATCCGCATCTTGACTTGAAAGAACCTCCAAGAACTTCAAGAACTGGCAGTGAGAACTCTGTGGAGAAGCTCTGTGAAGATCCGTGCTCGTTGGAGAAGAAGCCGTGGAAGTTCTACAAGTTCTCTACCGAGAGAACAGCTCGCCAGCAGCTAAATACGACGCCAACGGTCGGATCCCAATCGATTGGATTACTCCCAATCGATCGGGGAGGCTTTGGATCGATCGGCTGATCAATCCAGAGTGCCTCTGTGCTCGCTGGGAATTGCCTGGATCGATCGGCTGATCGATCCAGGGCTTATCGCGTGAAATCACGCCTCCGAATCGATCGCCCGATCGATTGGGGGCTCTGGATCGATCGGCTGATCGATCCAGAGCTCCTCTGTTCGCGTGACACTTCTCCCCAATCGATCCACTGATCGATTGGGAGAAGGCTTGTCGCGGGGACTCACCCAATCGATCGGCCGATCGATTGGGCATGAGCCAATCGATCGGCTGATCGATCCAGCTCCTTGATTTTGCCCAAAATCAAGTCCAAAGCCCCTTAAACCAACATCCGGTCACCTATGACCTGTTGGTACATCATGCCTAGCATCTGGTCACCCTTGACCTACTAGGACTCCCTTATCAAGTGTTCGGTGAATCCCTTTGACCCACTTGGACTTTCCTTAGGGATGGCAATGGGTCCGGGTTGGGGCGGGTTTGGCCAATCCCAGAACCCGCCCCGCCTCCCTTTGGGCCCGCCCCGCCCCTCCCCGTGAACCCGGCGGGGTAGGTCCGGGTTAGACCCGCTAGACCCGTCATATTTAAAATATATTTATTTCAATATTAAAATATTATAAAATAAAATTTTAATTAAAATAATAATTATTAAATATAAGAAAAAATATAATTATATTAATAAACTATATATTTATTTATATATATATATATAGGTCCGGGGCGGGTTCGAGACGGGTCCGGTTAAACCCAGGACCCGCCCCGGACCTGCCTTAGACCCGTTTAGGCGGGTCTAAACCCGCCTCGCCGGGGCGGGTTTATTACGGGATCGGGTTTGAACCCATCCCATTGTCATCCCTAACTTTCCTCCTCGTGCCAAGTATCTGGTCAATCTCTTTGACCTACTTGGTCTTTCCAACACGTGCCAAGTATCCAGTCAATTCCTTTGACCTACTTGGACTTTCCAACACCAGATGTCCGATCAGCTTTGATCCATCTGGATTTCCTCGTGCCTGGTTTCACTCACCAGGACTTTCCCAATTGCCTGGCTTCACTCACCAGGACTTCCTTCTGCCTAGCTTCACTCACTAGGTCTTTCACCTGGCTTCACTCACCAGGATTTCCATCTGCCTGGCTTCACTCACCAGGACTTTCACCTAGCTTCACTCATTAGAATTTCCATCTGCCTGGCTTCACTAGCTTCACTCACCAAGACTTTCACCTAGCTTCACTCACTAGGATTTCCTTTTGCCTGGCTTCACTCACCAGGACTTTCACCTAGTTTCACTCACTAGGATTTCCAGTCAACCTTGACCTACTTGACTCTCCTTCACAATCTCACCACATGAACAATTGCATCTGCAATCTTCATGTGTTGTCTACATGTATTGTCAAACATCGAAAGCCAAACATCAAGACTCAAGCTTGACTCAATCCAAGCTCAGTCAACCAGGTCAACCTTGACCTAGGGATATTACACCAACAATCTCCCCTTTTTTGATGTTTGACAATACCAATGACAATACCATTTTTGAGTTAGGCTAATCCCATAACCTCAACTTCTTTCATGTCAATATATGAACGAAGATTCCCTTCATCCTTCCCTTTTTGCCATAGGGCCATGCACATTCTCCCCCTATTTAGGGAATGAAGGCCTAACCCGAACCATACATTCTCCCCCTATTGGCGCACATCAAAAAGAAACTCTCCCCCTGAAGAGTTACTCACGGTTGTTCACAACTTCATTCGTTGTTCACAACACGATTCAAATAAAGGTCCCATATCCTTTATTTTCATCAAATGCTCATCCTTGAGCATATACCACTTGGTATATTCACTTGTTGTATACAACTTCACTCGTTGTCTTCAACACACGATTCAAATGAAGGTCACATACCCTTCATTATCATCAAAAGCTCATTCATAAGCATGCACCACTTGGAACAATGAAGATATCCACTCTCCATTGTAGTCAAATGCCCAACCTTGAGCATTTTCACGAAAGAAGGTTAACCACCTTCTAAGGTGTATGAAAATTAAATTTTAATATCCTTAAAGAGTAACTCACCCTAAAGACATAGTCGTTACTTCTGTCATTGCACCAACAATGGCTTGGAATCCCTAAACCTTTAGGAAACCCAAATTTAGAAGTTTTGAGGTTCAAGAATTCAATAATGAAATCAAACCTCAACCTAAACCTCTACTTAGTCTTCCTTAACCAATCCATTCTTGTTTTCATCATGAAAACTCTCCCTAAATGTATACAAATGTGTTTTGAGGGATTAGGAATGGTTACCTAGGCTAAAAATGGTCCAAAGTGCTGAAATCAGGCTTTACCAGCCAAAATCAGCATTCCCAATCGATTGGAGTTGGGTCCCAATAGATTGAAGCTGCTTGAATCGATCCACTGATCGATTCAAGAGGGCTGGATCGATCGGTGGATCGATCCAGGAAGCTTCTGTTCGCAAGAAGCTTGCTCTTAATCGATCGCCCGATCGATTGAGACTCTTCAATCGATCGGGTGATCGATTGAAGCTCTGAAATTGCTGAAATTTCATTTCAGTCAATTTCAGAAACCCCTAGAAAATTCTACAAAATCCAAAAATTCATGAAAATTATTGTAGACATTATTTAGGGCATATACTATCATAGAAAAATAGTTTTATAAGAAAATACACCATATTTTCAAAGATGGACACAAACTTGAAATCTTGTAAAAAGTTTAGTGTTTTCTTCCAAGTTTGTGCGCAACTATTCAATGATGATTACTATCAAAAGATAGTCTTCATCAATGTTTTTCAAAAATATTTTAAAATGATTTTCAAAACCAATATCCAACCATGTTCTTTGGGCTCAATGCACATGACTTGTACATTAGCTTTACCAATGATTGGAAAACACATAACTATGTGTTTTGATGAACCTAAAACTCAAAAGAATGAACTAAATCAACATCTTGAGTTTTGTTCATCATCCTAACATCTCACTTGTATTTAATGTGTACTAAAACACATACAAGTCACCTTATAGTTCTTAGTGAGATGTAAAGTTTTGATTTTGCCCTAATATAGGGATCATGCATATCTATCTAGGCATTTTGAGTTGTAAACATCCACCAAGAATGTTACTTGTTAATAAATTCCATTAGTCCTTAATTTACAAGGAAATAAAATAATGCATGATGATGTTATGACATACATCAAAAGGAAATAATTTTCAAAAGAAAATTTCCTATGACTACATGATGTATGTATGACATGACATGGTATTTTTTTTATGTTTTACCATAATAAAACATGAATGTAAAAATAAACATGATGTCATGACATATGATGGGCAAACAAAGCATGACAAGTTTTAGCATTAATGAAATATCCTTAGATTTCCTATCTAAGTATTCTAAAACCTTAGCTAAATTAAGATTTAAAACCTAGATTGCCCACTATTTCCCAAGAAAATGCCAATAATCCAATTTTGACATTTCTTTTGTTTTTCCTAATTTATGCCAATTTAAATTAACCATATTCCTCAAATTTTGGCACAATTTTCTCTTTTAAAGAGTAGCCAATTTAGTTAAGGTATGCATTGCCTTTAATTTCCCAAGAACATACCAAAATCCCAACTTGGTAGTTCTTATGATTTTCCTAATTTGTGTCACTTAAAATATCATCCAATTTATCAAATTGTGACATATTTTACTCTTATAAGAGTAAATAAAAATTCTTTTCATTTTCAAAGGTTAACAATAACCTTGAAAATGCTCCCCGAATGTCAACTTCATCAAAGTTGGGTTAACTACCCTTCTAATCGGAGTTGACACTCTCTAACTCATCAATAGGGTAGAGAAAATGCTCCTAGGAACCCAACACCTATTGGTGCTCCTTGGATGCTTTAGGTACTCACTAGGGATAACTTCCCTAGATACCTTCTTAGTGACATTGTCAGGCTTCTTAGAAGCCTTGGTCACTTTTTCTAGATCAACTCTAGGGATTGCTTCCCTTGTGACCTTCTTTGTGACTTTCTTGGACTTCTTAGAAGTCTTAGTCACTTTTGTTGTAAAAATACTCTTAGGAATAACCTTCATAGTATTTTTGACTTGACCACTAGGCCTAGGGTTAGTTCCATAGCTATATGGAACCCTATGGTAAGAAGGCACATCCTTTTTTGATTTTAGATTTGTATCCCAAACCTCTATTACCCTTAGATGACCCTTGTTGTCCTAAACCTAGATTTTGCTCATTTTGCCCTTTTAGGATATTTTCCATCCTTTTTAGGGTCTTTTCCATTTTATCAAGCCTTGACCTCAAAACTTGATTTTCTATCATTAAATCCTTAGTTTTTGGTTTTTCAATGAATCCATGAGCAATTTTATTTTTAGGCTTGTAACTAAAACTCTTAGTTCTCTTGCTTAGATTTTCATCTACCTTCCTAAACCTAGGTGTGGTAGTTTTAGCATATAGAGCCACATGTTTTTCTTTACAGCTCTCATGCTTTCTATTCTTATGGTAAATAGCATTAAAATGATAAAAATTAAAACTAGCATGCTTTTTACCATTGTTCAAGGGAATATGCTCAATAAATGATATCTTTCTTTTTACCTTGGAAGCTCCCCCTTGACTTGTACTTCCTCCAAGAGCTTTGATCGCTTTCTTCCCCTTGGGACATTGGCTCCGGTAATGTCCCTTTTGATTGCAAGAGAAGCACACAATGTGCTCCTTGCTCTTCTTTATTCTGGAGACGGTCTCCTTGGGCTTCACCTTGCCCTTTAGTGCCACTTGGCTCTTCTCCTTGGCCAATTTGGGGCACTTGCTCTTGTAATGCCCTTTTACCCTACACTCAAAGCAAATAATGTGATTTTTATTTTTAATTGAAATGTTTATACCTTCATGTGTAGGGATGACACTTTCTCCTTTGGATCCGGAGATAGAGGCTTCCTCTTGATCCGACAATGATGCTCCTCCAATAGATTTGACTTGACTTGTGGAGGTGGAAGCTTCTTCATCCTCTTCTTCTCTTGACTCGGATGTGGAGGCTTCTTCTTGCTCCGGTGTCAATGATCTACACTCCCCCTCAATCCTAGAGGTGGAGGCTTCTTCATCTTCATCTTCTACATGGAACAAGGAGTATGCCCTCTCCTTGCCCTCTTCATTGCATTCCTTTGAAGATGAAGTTTCTTGGACTTCTTCTTTGGAAGTTGAGCATCTCTCAACCTCGGAGTCCTCTTCCTCTTGGTCTTGATCCAATGAGTCACCCTCTTTAGATTCTTCTTGATCTTGTACAGTGGAGGGGATCTCATGAATCTTGGCCAATTTGCTCCATAGCTCTTTGGCATCCTTGAATTGTCCAACTTGAGCCAAAATATTGCTTGGCAATAAATTTACCAAAAGCTTGGTCACTTTATCATTTGCTTTGATCCTTTGTTCTTGATCTTGACTCCATTTGCTTTTCTTGAGAGGCTTGCCCTTGGAGTTTGTTGGAGCTTCAAAACCTTCTATAAGAGCAAACCATTGCTCTATCTCCATCATCAAGAAATTCTCGATCTTTGATTTCCAAAGATCGAAGCTTGTTGAAGTAAATGATGGAGGCACCCTTGTATCGAATCCAAGCCCGTCTTGGAATTTCATTTGAAGTTGAGCTTCTTGTGATGACGTCTTCGACTTGTAGAATTGCTCCAACTTCTTCACCCTCTAGCTTGTTGACCCTTCCTGCGATGATTCCGGTGAAGAGCGGCCTCGCTCTGATACCACTTGTTGGGAACGATTATGTAGCTAGAGGGGGGGGGGGTGAATAGCTCGGTGCACTCGTCTTGCTCCTCGTTGCTTGTTTCTTCAAGATATGCAGCGGAAAATACAAAGAAACAAATACACAACGCTAACAAGAGGATTTACTTGGTATCCACCTCACAAGAGGTGACTAATCCAAGGATCCACACACTCACGCACCCTCCATTATGAAAACACTCCTTTATGGTAACTACCAAAGGCGGAGAAGCCCTACAAGTTCACACTACAAGAAGAAAGGGAAAGGGAACAAAATACAAGCTAAAAGCTTACAAGTTAGCACAAGAAAACCCTAACCCTAGATTTCTTCTTCTTGCTGTAGATCCGCCTCTTGACTTGGAAGATCCTCCAAGAACTTCAAGAACTGGCGGTGAGAACTCTGTGGAGAAGCTCTGTGAAGATCTGTGCTCGCTGGAGAAGAAGCCGTGGAAGTTCTGCAAGTTCTCTACCGAGAGAACAGCTTGCCAGCAGCTAAATACGACGCCAATGGTCGGATCCCGATCGATTGGATTGCTCCCAATCGATCGGGGATGCTTTGGATCGATCGGCTGATCGATCCAGAGCGCCTCTGTGCTCGCTAGGAATTGCCTGAATCGATCGGCTGATCGATCTAGGGCTTATCGCGCGAAATCATGCCTCCCAATCGATCGCCCGATCGATTGGGGGCTCTGGATCGATCGGCTGATCGATCCAGAGCTCCTCTGTTCGCGCGACACTTCTCCCCAATCGATACACTGATTGATTGGGAGAAGGCTTGTCGCGGGCACTCACCCAATCGATCGGCTGATCGATTTGGCATGAGCCAATCGATCGGCTGATCGATCCAGCTCCTTGATTTTGCCTAAAATCAAGTCCAATGCCCCTTAAACCAACATCCGGTCACCTATGACCTGTTGGTACATCATGCCTAGCATCCGGTCACCCTTGACTTGCTAGGACTCCCTTATCAAGTGTTCGATGAATCCCTTTGACCCACTTGGACTTTCCTCCTCGTGCCAACTATCCGGTCAATCCCTTTGACCTACTTGGTCTTTCCAACACATGCTAAGTATCCGATCAATCCCTTTGACCTACTTGGACTTTCCAACACCAAATGTTCGATCAGCCTTGATCCATCTGGATTTCCTTATGCCTGGTTTCACTCACCAGGACTTTCCCAATTGCCTGGCTTCACTCACCAGGACTTCCTTCTGCCTAGCTTCACTCACTAGGTCTTTCACCTGGCTTCACTCACCAGGATTTCCATCTGTCTGGCTTCACTCACCAGGACTTTCACCTAGCTTTACTCACTAGGATTTCCATCTGCCTGGCTTCACTGGCTTCACTCACCAGGACTTTCACCTAGCTTCACTCACTAGGATTTCCTTCTGCCTGGCTTCACTCACCAAGACTTTCACCTAGCTTCACTCACTAGGATTTCCAGTCAAGTATCCAGTCAACCTTGACCTACTTGACTCTCCTTCACAATCTCACCACATGAACAATTGCACCTACAATCTTCATGTGTTGTCTACATGTATTGTCAAAAATCGAAAGCCAAACATCAACACTCGAGCTTGACTCAATCCAAGCTCAGTCAACTAGGTCAACCTTGACCTAGGGATATTGCACCAACAAATCTAAGCCTTGTTTAATGTTTGTTACTTTTTAAAAGAGTAATTTGTGCCAAAATTTGAGGAATATGCTTAATTTAAATTGGCACAATGTAGGAAAAGCAAAGGAAATGTCAAAATTGGGGTTTGGCATTTTCTTGGGAAATAGTGGGCGATCTAGGTTTTAAAATTTTAATTTAGCTAAGGGTTAAGGATACTTAGATAGATAATCTAGGTATTTAGTTATGCTAAAGTTTGCCATGATTGTTTACCCATCATATGCCATGACATCATATTTTGCATTCATGATTATTATGAAAAACACAAAAATATCATGTCATGTCATACATACATCATGTAGTTCTAGGAAAATTTTCTTTTGAAAGTTATTTATCTTTGATGTATATCATATCGCATCAGGCATAACTTTTAAATTCCTTGCAATTAAGGACAAATGACATTCATTAACAAGTAACATCCTTGGTGGATGTTCCTATCCTCAAAATGCCTAGATAGATATGCATGATCCAGATTAGGGCAAACTAAAATTTTACATCTCACAAAGAACTATAAGGTGACTTGTATGTGTTCTCATACACATTAGATGCAAGTGAGATGTTAGGATGATGAACAAAACTCAAGATGTTGATTTAGTGCATTCTTTTGAGTTTTATGTTCATCAAAACATATAGTTATGTGTTTTTCAATCATTAGGAAAGCTAATGTACAAGTCATGTGCATTGAGCCCAAAGAACATGGTTGGATATTGGTTTTGAAAATCATTTTAAAATGCTTTTGGAAACCCTTGATGAAGACTATCTTTTGATAGTAATCATCATTGAAAAGTTAGACACAAATTAGAAAAAACACTAAAGTTTTTACAAGTTTTCAAGTTTATGTCAATCTTAGAAAATTGAAAGTATTTTCATAGAAAACTATTTTTCCTTGATAATATATGCCCTAAGGAATGTCTACATGAATTTTCATGATTTTCGAATTTTGTAGAATATTTGGGGAGTTTCTGAAATTGACTGAAAGTGAATTTCGGCATTTTCAGAGCTTCAATCGATCACCCGATCGATTGGAGTGCCTCAATCGATCGGGCGATCGATTGAGAGGAGTTTTCCCGCGAGTAGAAGCTCGCTGGATTGATCATCCGATCGATCCACACAGTCTGAATCGATCAGTGGATCGATTCAGCAGGGTTCAATCCATTGGGACCCAACTCCAATCGATTGGGAATGCTGATTTTGGCTGGGAAAGCTTGATTTAAGCATTTTGAACCACCTTTAGTCGAAGTAACCATTCCTTACCCCTCAAAACACATTTGTATATATTTAAGGGGAGTTTTCATGATAAAAACAAGGACGGATTGGTTAAGGGAGACTAAGTAAAGGTTTAGATTGAGGTTTGGTTTCAATATTGAATTTTTGAACCTAAAAACTTCTAAATTTGGGTTTCCTAAAGTTTTAGAGATTTCAAGTCATTGTTGGTGCAATGACAGAAGTTACGTGCATGTCTTTAGGGGGAGTTACTCTTTAAGGACATGAAAATCTATTTTTCATACACCTTGGAAGGTGGTTAACCTTCTTTATCGAAAACGCTCAAGGTTGGGCATTTGAATGTAATGGAGAGTGGATATCTTCATTATTCAAGTAGTATATGCTCACGAATGAGCATTTGATAACAATGAAGGGTATGAGACCTTCATTTGAATTGTGTGTGAATATACCAAGTGGTGTATGCTCAAGGATGAGCGTTGACAATAATGAAAGGTATAGGATCTTCGTTATTGTGTTGTGCACAACGAGTGAAGTTGTAAACAACGTTGGGTAACTCTTCAGGGGGAGAGTTTTTTATGTGTGCCAATAGAGGGAGAATGTGTGGTTAAGTTATGCCTTCATTACATGAAGAAGGAGTTTGCCTTCTGGGAAAGGGGAAGAATGAAGGAAACTATTATTCATATATTGGCATGAAAGGAGTTGAGGCTATGAGATTAGCCTAACTTAAAAGTGGTATTGTCAAACATCAAAAAGGGGGAGATTGTTGGTGTAATATTCCCTTGGTTAAGGTTGACCTGGTTGACTAAGCTTGAGTTGGCTCAAGCTTGAGTCTTGTTATTTGGGTTTCGATGTTTGATAATACATGGAGATTGCATGTGCAATTGTTCATGTGGGAGATTGTGAAGAAGAGTCAAGTAGGTCAAGGATTGACTGATACTTGACTGGAAAATCCTGATGAGTGAAGCCAGGTGGAAGACCTAGTGAGTGAAGCTAGGCAGAATGGAAAGTCCTAGTGAATGAAGCTAGGCAGAAGGAAGTCCTAGTGAGTGAAGCTAGGCAGAAGGAAAATCATGGTGAGTGAAGCCAGGTGAAAAGTCCTTGCGAGTGAAGCCAGACAGAAGAGAAGTCCTAGTGAGTGAAGCTAGGCAGAAGGAAAGTCCTGGTGAGTGAAGCCAGGCAGATGTGAAAAGTCCTAGCGAGTGAAGCAAGGCAGAAGGGAAGTCCTAGTGAGTGAAGCTAGGCAGAAGGAAAGTCCCGGTGAGTGAAGCCAGATAGATGAGAAAATCCTAGTGAGTGAAGCTAGGCAGAAGGGAAGTCATGGTGAGTGAAGCCAGGCACAAGGAATCCATATGGATCAAGGTTGATCGGACATCTGGTGTTGGAAAGACCAAGTAGGTCAAAGGGATTGACCGGATACTTGGCACGAGGAGAAAAATCCAAGTGGGTCAAAGGGATTGACCAGACACTTGGTGAGGGAGTTCTAGCAGGTCGAGGATGACCAGATGCTAGGCATGATGTATCAACAGGTCATGGTTGATCCGACGTTGGTTTAGGGGACTTTGGACTCGGTTTTAGGCAAAAACAGGAGCTAGATCGATCAGCCGATCGATTGGCTCATACCAAATCGATCGGCTGATCGATTGGGTGAGCCCCCGTAACAAACCTCCTCCCAATTGATCAGTGGATCGATTGGGGAGAAGTGTCGCGCGAATAGAAAGCATCCCAATCGATCAGCCAATCGATTGGGAGCCTCCAATCGATTGGTCGATCGATTGGGAGGTGCGATTTCGTGCGACAAGCCCTGGATCGATCGGCCTATCGATCCAGGCAATTCCCGAGAGCACAGAGGCGCTCTGGATAGATCGACCGATCGATCCAAAGCCTCCCCAATCGAGTGGGAGCAATCCAATCGATTGGGATTCGATCGTTGGCATCGTATTTAGCTGTTGGCGAGCGTTTCTCTCAGTAGAACTCTCGGCTTTCTTCTCCAGTGACAACAGCAACCATAGAGCTTCTCCACAGTCACTCTGACGCCAGATCTTGAAGGTTCTTGGAGGCATTTCCAAGTCAAGAGGTGAATCTACAGCAAGAAGAAGAAGCTAGGGTTAGGGTTTCTTGTGTAAACCGTGTAAGCTTTCCCTTGTATTTGCTTCTCTTTGTTTCTTGTTGTATTGAGAGTATTGTACGGCTTCTCTGCCTTCGGTAGTTACCGAAAAGAAGTGTTTACATAGTGGAGGGTGCGTGAGTGTGTGGATCCTTGGACTAGTCACTTCTTCTTGAGGTGGATACAAAGTAAATCCCTAGTGTTAGCATTGTGTGTTTGTTTCTTTGTATTTTCCGCTGCATTTCATCACAAAAAGCAAGCATCGACGAGCACGAGATCGTATCGAGCTATTCACCCCACCCCCCCTCTAGCTACATTTCTACCCTAACAGTGTCTAACTTTCCAATGATGATTACTATCAAAAGATAGTCTTCACTAAGGTTTTCTAAAAGCATCTTAAAATCATTTTCAAAACCAATATCCTACCATGTTCTTTGGGCTCAATGCACATGATTTGTACATTAGCTTTCCCAATGATTGGAAGTCACATAACTATGTGCTTTGATGAACCTAAAACTCAACAAGATGCACTAAATCAATATCTTGAGTTTTGTTCATCATCCTAACATCTCACTTGTATCTAACGTGTACTAAAAATACATACAAGTCACCTTATAGTTCTTTGTGAGATGTATATTTAGTTTTGCCCTAAACTAAGGGATCATGCATATTTATCTAGGCATTATGAAACTTGTGATCATCCACCTAGGATGCCATTTGTTATAATCCCACTTGTTGGGATATTTACCATTCTTAATAAATACCTTTTGTCCTTAATTACAAGGAAATTAAAATAATGCATGATATTTTATAGCATACATCAAAATAAGTAATTTTCAAAAGAAAAACATGCTATAACTACATGATGTATGTATGACATGACATGATATTTTTATATTTTTCATAATAAAGATGAATACAAAAATAAATATGATGTCATGACGTATAATATGCAATCAATCATGACATTTTAGCATAAATAAAATATACCTAGATAATCTATCTAAGTATCCTTAAACCTTAGCTGAAACCTTAAAATTAAGTCTAGATTGCTTATGTCTTGAAGGAATGCCAAAACCCAACTTGGCATTTCTTTTACCCCTTTTCTATTTGTGTCAATTGAAATTAAGAATTCAATCATCAAATATTTGTTTGGCACATATTACTCTCTTTAAGGATCAAACATTTAGATTAAGACTTAATTTTGCTCTTAATCCCTTAAGAACATACTAATATCTCAACTAGACATTTCTTATCCTTTCTCCAAGTGTGTCAACTTACCTTTGATGCGATTCCTCAAGGTTTGGCACAACTTACTCTTCCAAAGGGTAATTAATTTGATTAAGGTTTAAATTTTCCCTTAACCCCTCAATAGAATACCAAATTTCCAACTTGGTATTTCTTTCTGCATTTGTGACAATTTAAATTTAAGTCCAATTCCTCAAATTTTGGCATATTTATCCTTCCAAAGGAGTAATCACCTTATATTTTAAGCCCGAATTTGCCCTTGACTCCTTAAGAACATACCAAAATCCCAACTTGGTAGTTCATATGATTCTCCAAATTATGTCAATTTAATTCACACATAATTCCTTAAGATTTGGCACATGTTACTCTTTCCAAGAGTCACAATTTGATTAAGGTTTACATTTCCCTTAACTCCATAAGAAAATGTTGAATTCCAAATTTGACATTACTTTTGCTTCTCTCAAGTGTGTCAATTTTAAATTAGAACAACTCCTCAAATTTTGACACATTCTACTCTTTCGAAGAGTAACACTAATAATCCTTTTCATTTTCAAAGGTTAGTGAAAACTTAAAAATGCTCTCAAGTGTCAACTTTAACAAGGTTGGGTTAACTACCCTTCTAATTGGAGTTGACACTCTCTAAACCCATCTAGGGTGTAGAGAATATGCTCCTAGGAACTCAAAACCTATTGGTGCTCCTTGGATGCTCTAGGTACTCACTAGGGATAACTTCCCTAGTTACCTTCCTAAGGACCTTTCTAGGCTTCTTAGAAGCCTTGGTCACTTCTACTAGTTCAACTCTAGAGATTGCTTCCCTTGTGACCTTCTTTGTAACTTGGTTTGACTTCTTAGAAGTCTTAGTCACATTGGTCTTGACAAGCGTACTCTTAGGGATGACTTCCCTAGTATTTTTGGCTTGACCTCTAAACTTAGGGTTGGTCCCATAGCTATATGGAATCTTATGGTATTGAGTCTCACTCTTCTTGGCTTTGGGTTTATATCCCAAACCTTTATGACTATTGAATGACTCTTGCCTAGTTCACCCTAGAGTTTGCTCATTTTGACCCTTAGGTATATTTTTCATTCTTGCTAGAGTCCTCTCTAAGTTATCAAGTCTTGACCTCAAGACTTGATTTTCCATCATTAAATCCATAGGTTTGGATATTTCTTGACCCCTATGAGCATTTCTATATTTAGGCATGTATCTAAAATCCTTAGAGTTATTGCCTAAATTGTTATCTACCTTCCTAACCTTAGGTATGGTAGTTCTAGCATGAGGAGAAATATATTTATCCTTAAAGCCATCATGCCTCCTATTCTCATGATAATTAGCATCAAAATGATAAAAGTTATTTCTAGCATGCTTTTTATCTTGTGTCAAAGGAATAGGTTCATTAAATGATACCTTGGGTTTGCTCTTAAAAGCTCCCCCTAGACTTGTGCTTCCTCCTCTAACTTTAATTGGCTTCTTCCCTTTAGGGCATTGACTCCGGTAATGCCCATTTTGATTGCATGAGAAGCACACAATGTGCTCTTTGCTCTTGCGTTCCGTGGGACCAATCTCCTTGGGCTTCTCCTTGCCCTTGGGTACTACTTGGCCCTTCTTCTTGGCCAATTTGGAACACTTACTCTTGTAGTGCCCATGCTCCCTACACTCAAAGAAAATGATATGATTTTTATTATTCACAATGCAAATTTCTATACCTTTGCTTGTAGGGGTAGCACTCAATCCTCCATTTGATTTATCTTATGTTGTGGAGGTGGCATCATCATCTTCTTCTTCTCCTCTTGAGGGTGTGGGTGCTTCCACCTCTTCAACTCTCGAGGATGTGGATGCTTCCACCTCTTCCTCTCTCGAAGATGTGGATGATCTCTCATCTTCCTTTTCCTCTTCTTCCTTCTCCTCCTCGAATGTTGACCTCATGTCAACATCGGAATGGTCCTTCTCCTCTTGGACCACTGAGTCCTTCTCCTTGGGCTCCTCCACACCTTGGAATTGTGTAGGGTTCTCATGATATGCAGTGATCTTTTTCCAAAGATCACTTGCACTTGTGTATTCACCTACACTCACAATAATATTAGAGGGTAATAAGTTTAACAATATATTTGTTACCTCCTTATCCGCCTCTGCTTGCTCCCATTGTTCCTTGATCCAATGTCGAGGTCAGAGGCGCTTCCCTTTCTTATCTATTGGAGCTTCAAATGGGTCCTCCAAGACCACCCATTGGTTCTAATCCATTTGGAACCAAGTCTCCAACCTTGTCCTCCAAAAATTGAAGTCTTCTTTGTCGTACGGAGGTGGAATTCGGATGCCCCATCTGAGAGGTCCTTCACTCTCCATCTTCTTCTTCCTCTAGCTTCTTGCTCTCTTGGCGGTTAGTCCGTAGAAGAGCCACCTCACTCTGATACCAATTGTTGGGACCTTTGTGCCTGCTAGAGGGGGGGGGGGTGAATAGCGGCTCGTCGCACACTTGTGCTTGCTTCGTCAGTTGCGTCTTGATGATGTGCAGCGGAAATAAAGTACAAGACTCATACAACGCTAACAAGTAGATTTACTTAGTATCCACCTCAAGAAGAGGTGACTAATCCAAGGATCCACACATGACACGGTATCTCCACTATGAACAACTCCTTCTCTGTCGCAGCCGGAGGCGGAGAAGCCTCATACAAACTCACACAACAACACAAACAAAAATACAAGAAGAGAGTACAAGATACAAATGAAAACACTACTTCTTCTTACTTACTTGTTGCTTGTTGTTGCCTCTTGAACCTTGAGAAAATACTCCCAAGAGCCTTCAAGAACTGGCAGTGAAGATCGGAGAAGCTCGCTGTGAATCGCAGAGAAATCGCAAGAAGAAGAAAGCAAAGTTCTGAGGAGAAAATGCTCCGCAACGGCTATATCCTGTGTTCCCAATCGATTAAGATCAACCCTAATCGATTGCCATGTCAGCTCCACACAATCCCAGCCATCCATCACCTACATCCTGCGCAACGGTCACTTCCCAATCGATCGACCGATCGATTGGGACTTCCTGAATCGATCGCTCGATCGATTTATCGCCTTTCTATGCTCTCGCATCCGCGTGAGAGCTGCTGCTGCCCAATCGATCGACCGATCAATTGGCAGCTCCCAATCGATTGCCCGATCGATTGGGAAAGCCTCTGCTTGTGATTTCACATCCCAATCGATTGACCGATCGATTGGGACTTCCCACAATCACAGCACACTCCAATCGATCAACTGATCGATTGGACCCTAGTTTAACCGATCGCTCGATCGATTGACCAGCCTGGACTTGACTCAAACTCAAGTCCAAAGTCCCAAACCTAACTTCCGGTCAACCGTGACCTGTTGGGTCTCCATGCCTAGCATTTGGCCACACCCGACTAACCTCGAACTAGCCTTCTAGCCTCCTCCATCAGCCTTGCGTCCCTCGGATATCTCCCATCCTTCACGTCTTGCCTTCAGGAGCTTCCTTCGGCCTCATCCTAGTTGTCGGATTATACCACCACACTCGACCAACCTTGAACTAGCCTTCTAGCCTCTCCATCAGCCTTGTGTCCCTCGGATATCTCCCATCTTTCATGCCTTGCCTTCAAGAGCTTCCTTCGGCCTCATCCTAGTTATCGAGTTCTCCTTGCCAAGTCACACTATAACTTATCTTGCCAAGACCACATGCTTGGACTTATAACCTTTGCAAAGCTCCTCACTTTCCAAATGTCTGGCTCCTCACCAGGACATTCTCCTGCCTAGCTCCTCACTAGGACTTTCCTGTTGCCTGACTCCTCACCAGGACTTTCCAAATGCCTAACCTCCAGTTAGGATTTTCCCAGTCAAGTCTCCTGTCAACCTTGACGTACTTGACTTGTATTCTCATCAACCTGGTCAAGCCTTTGACCATTTCCATAATCGGATGATTGCTCCAGCAATCTCCTTATATTGTTAAACATCAAAACTCAAATCCCGACTCAAGCTTGACTCAACTCAAGCTTAGTCAAACTGGTCAAACTTGACCTAGGGAAATTACCCCAACATCTCTAACACAGTACCTTAACAGACCAAGCATATCTCTGACGTGACAGTGGAAGCTTTCGTTGTACGATCTTTTGGTTATACATGCCAGAGTCAGTGGCACTAACTCCCAAAAGGATGTCGAGGGATAACGCAACGAGGTAATTACTAGGCCGAGCGGGATAGCCGCTCGGCCAGGACTTCGCTGTTCCTGCATACCGCCCGCTCTATCGAGATTTTGTTGCATGTGTCGCATCTGCTCGGCCAAGGCTTCGTTACATGTGTCGTGCCCGCTCGGTTGGAACTCCATTGTGCCTGTGTCACACCCACTCGGATGGAGCTCCACTGTGCTAATGTCAAGTCCTGTTGCCTGGCCAAACAAGATACCTGCTCTGCCCGGCTTTTGCTCACCGTCTCCTCCTCTGTCCGGCGTCCAATACTCCATTGTGCATAGGTCATTTAACCTCCCCGTGTCGAAGGCAGGATCGATCGGAACCTTCTCATCCCGGTCGGGACATGATCGCCCGACAGACCGATAATATCCGAGCGATGACATGATCGCCCAATCGACCGATGATATCTGAGTGTTGTTTGTCTTGACTTTGACCTCTACCATGACAGCTATGCTCCGTAGGGTGGGTCCCCTCCTTATCACTGCATCACATGCCCCCCTCAAATCTAGTCGAAGGAAGCTGTAAGTCCGACTGACTAGACAATTATTTGTGAAGCTCTTCACCCGCTCAGTTTATGATGTTCCTTATCTTCTGATCGGGCTGACACAATTCACCGGTCGGCTATGGGACTGTTATTCTGTAACTGAGCGAATGTTAATAACTTTTACCACCAATCGGCCTGTTGAAGACTGTCGTTCGGCAGCACGTCCCCTTACATCGATCAACATAATGGACATTCATACTTGGAAAAACATTTTCTTGCGCTGCTTTGGGTGAGCACGATCCGGGCTGACGTCAACCATATTTTTGGGAGACCGTGCAAATCCTGGTTCATGATGGCTGAGCACGACCCATGCCTTCTTAATTGCCTCCATTAAATGTCGACCCGTGGTGAGGCGCCACGTGCCCCGCCTGTTACCACCGCACGCTTGACGTGACAGGCGGATATCCGTTGAAGATGTAACCTTTGGCGTTTCGAATTCAATGGCCAAATTTTTGCCTAGGTTTTCGTGACCTAGATCGGACGGCTTCGGTCGGCTTGCCCTAAGGCTTATAAGCCCGTGCGGGTTGCCTTCTCCTCCTTCGCATCTCTGTCTTCGAGCTCTTCGGCGATAACTCCGTCTCAGTGCTCTGACAATATTCTTCCTTTCCTGCTCCTTCGGCGACCTTCTAGTAAGCTTCCTTCCAATCGCATATCGCCTTCTTCCTCTGCACTTCCTATCTTCTAGTTTTTCGACGTTTCTTCGTCTGTGTTCCGGCGATATTCTTCCAATAGGCTTCCTTCCCCTCGCATCTTTTCGCTCCCCTTTGTTTTTGCGATGGCGAGTTCCTCACAGCCTTCCTCCGGCATCCCTGGGCCTTAGTACACCTCTACCGAATCTAGTTTTGACGTCGGGGATGCTGAGAGTTTGATAGCCGCTTTTGAGTTTCCTTCCGAATACAAAGTTGTTCTTCCTTCTCATTCCGATCGGCCAAATTCTCCATCGCCCAGCTGTCTTTGTTTCTTTAGGGACCATTTTACTGTCGGTCTGCGGTTTCCCATCCACTCCTTCTTTTTCGTTGTGTGTATATATTTTCGAATCTCCCTTCATCAACTAGTGTCGAACTCCTTTCGGCAGTTATGCGGGGTGGTGGTTCTTTTTCACCTGCACGACATTCCCATTACTCCTCGGCTTTTTCATTATTTTTATTATCCTAAATCGTCTGAGCTGGGGATTTTTCTTTTCCAAGCCCGAGTGGGCTTAGTTTTCTTTGATAAAATGTCGATCTCCAATAAGCATTGGAAAGAGTACTTCTTTTTTGTGCGCCTTCCCGAACGACCATACTTCCCGACCGGCTGGCAGCTTGTAGTGGCGAGTCAGTCTCCACTGAAAAAATACAAGAGCCGATCGGACTACTTCAACGCAACTTCCATGTTGACCGGTCAGAAATATGACATCCACAAGTTACTACTAGAGGGTGTCCTTTATATTTTCGGTTTGAGTCCGATCTGTACCCAACTCCCGTCTAGCCTAGGTATGCAACTTTTTCGCTCCTTCCTTTGATTCTAATTTATTTTTCTTCCTCTTTTGCAGCTGAAATCATGCTACGTGAGTGTTTAGCCGGTGAGGCGAAGCTTACAGATGACACGATCAATGCAGGGGCTGTGGAGGAGTTGGAGAGCCATGGTCTGTAGTCGGTCAACTCTCAAGAATATCCATAAGGCGAGACCGAAGCAGCTCCAGTCTTGGTGAGCAGAGGGTAACCAGCTAGACGCTAAGCGGTGAAGCGGCTGGTGGATCGCACCCTCCCTCCGAACGACTTTCGGTCATTCAGGTTGAGGGGGTGTTGGGCTTGGCCTCCTTAGGAGAGCCACTGATCAGGTGCAAGAGGCGTCGGGCGAAGCCTTTATTACGCTTCGCTTCCTCGGTGGTGCGGACCGTCGAGCGGGTTGAAACTTCGACCCCCACTCACGTTCAAGAGACTACGACCCCTACGTCATCCGTTCGGACGCCATCGTTATCCGGTCTACTGCAAGGAACTCTCTACACACCGCCAGTGGCCTTCATGCCACTGCCATCCACCTCTCAGGAGCAGACGAATGCTTAGGTTGCTAAGCTGAGGGTTGATCTGGCAAAGAGCACCAAGCTGCTAGAGGCCGAGCGGGGAAAGAGCGCCGAGCAGGCCTCTCTGCTGGCTCGGCTTAACAAGCAAGTCAACACCTTTGATGCCAAGATCGAATCGACTAATGCGAGGAAGCTCCGGGCCATCGAAGACCTGGACCTGAAGAATAAAGAGGCCCGAGCTCTTGCTAAGAAACTCAAAGAAGCTGAAGACTTTCTGATCGCTGAACAGAACAGTCGGTCTCTCGAAGAAATTGTCCTTCGAGGCCAACTATCCGTAAAAAATGACGAGCTGGAGGCCTCCCGAGCGGCTTTGAAAACCTATCAAGATGCTGAGCCCAGCCGTTTCGAGGCTATGAATAAGAATTACATCAGTTCGAACATTTTTAATGACAAGGTCGCTGACCGGGCACTTCGCCTATTTGACCTAGCGTTCAAAGGGACATTTGACCAACTTCAGGTAGGTGGCTACATCTCAGCTACTTTATCGAGTAAGGTCATCAGTCGAGACAAGCTGACTGAATTGCTGCCCGATGATGCCTTAGATTACCTTGAGTGAGGTTAAGAGTTCCGCCTTTGTAAAATTTTGAAGTTTCAATGAATGCTTATCCGTCCAACCAAGCCTTATCTTCTTCTAGTATTCGTTCTTTCAACTCATCTTTTCAAACATTGCATGAACTCATGGCCTCGTGACTCCTCTGATCGGCCACGACTAGTCTATCAAGCCGATCGATCCGCTTTGTTTTTAGAGTTCATTATGATTCTACGACCTTTTGATTGGTGATGGGCGTATTTTGAAGAATAGTCTCGAACGGTCACTATATTTTGAAGACTTGGAGCTTTTGAGTAGCTCTTGTTCGTGGTCGGTCGTTCATTGTTCTTGAATTATAAGATCGACGCTTACCTGCTCTGTGAGCTAAGGGTTTAAGGTCGCCGCTCAACCATTGATGAGAACCAGGGTTTAAGGTCGCCGGTCAACCATTGATGTAGACTGAGGTTTAAGGTTGTCATTCAACCGTTGATGTAGACTGGGGTTTAAGGTCGCCGCTCGACCGTTGATGTAAACTAGGGTTTAAGCTCGCCGCTCGACCATTGATGTAGACTAGGATTTAAGGTCGTCGCTCGACCATTGGGGAAGACAAGGGTTTAAGGTCGCCGCTCGACTGTTGGGAAAGACGTGTCTCAAGAGTGGCATTCTTCGCATTTATTCATATTTGCCCTGCGTTCAGGAAACATACAAAAGTACATATATGTATTCACTTGCGCATCTCTCATCCGACCCTATAGGGTTGGAGATGATTCTATTAGGACCGATGTGCCCGCTAGAGGGGGGGTGAATAGCGTTTCGTCGTGCTCGTCAATTGCGTCTTGATGATGATATGCAACGGAAATAAAATATAAGACTCACACAACGCTAACAAGTAGATTTACTTGGTATCCACCTCAAGAAGAGGTGACTAATCCAAGGATCCACACACGACACACTCCTCCACTATGAAACACTCCTTCTCGGTCGCAGCCGGAGGCGGAGAAGCCTCGTACAAACTCACACAACAACACAAACAAAAATACAAGAAGAGAGTACAAGATACAAATGAAAACACTACTTCTTCTTGCTTACTTGTTCCTTCTTATTGCCACTTGAACCTTGAGAGAACACTCCCAAGAGCCTTCAAGAACTGGCGGTGAAGATCGGAGAAAGTCGCTGAAGATTGCTGTAAGCTCACAGGAAAGAAATCGCAAAGATCTACGGAGAAAATGCTCCACAACGGCTATATCCTGTGCTCCCAATCGATTGAAATCAACCCCAATCAATTGCCACTTCAGCACCGCTCCATCGCAGCCGTCCATCACCTGCATCCTATACAACGGTCACTTCCCAATCAATCGACCGATAGATTGGGTCTGCCTAAATCGATCTCCCGATCAATTCAGCACCTTTCTGTGCTCTCGCGTCCGCGTGAGAGCTTCTGCTGCCCAATCGATCGACCGATCAATTGGCAGCTCCCAATCGATTGCCCGATCGATTGGGAAAGCCTCTGTGCTCGTGCTTTTACATCCCAATCGATCGGCCGATCGATTGGGCCTTGCCACAATCGTAGCACAATCCAAATCGATCGACCAATCGATTTGGACCCTCTTCAATCGATCGCCCGATCGATTGAACACTCTGAACTTGACTCAAACTCAAGTCCAAAGTCCCAAACCCAACTTCCGATCAACCGTGACCGGTTGGGTCTCCATTTCTAGCATTTGGTCACGCCCGGCCAACCTCGAACTAGCCTTCTAGCCTCCTCCATCAGCCTTGCGTCCCTCGGATATCTCTCCATCCTTCACGCCTTGCCTTCAGGAGCTTCCTTCGACCTCATCCTAGTTTTCGAATTCTCCTTGCCAAGTCATACTAGGACTTACCTTACCAAGACCACATGCTTGGACTTACAACCTTTGCCAAGATCACACTTGGACTTTCCGTTGCCAGGCTCCTCACCAGGACTTCCCAATTGCCTGGCTCCTCACCAGGACTTTCTCCTTTGCCAAGATCACACTTGGACTTTCAGTTGCCTGGCTCCTCACCAGGACTTTCCCCTTTGCCAAGATCACACTTGGACTTTCCAACTTACCTAACATCCAGTTAGGACTTTCCCAGTCAAGTCTCCTGTCAACCTTGACCTACTTGACTTGTATTCTCATCAACCTGGTCAACCCTTTGACCATCTTCATAACCGGATGATTGCTCCAGCAATCTCCTTATATTGTCAAACATCAAAACTTAAATCCCAATTCAAGCTTGACTCAACTCAAGCTTAGTCAAACTGGTCAAACTTGACCTATGGAAATTGCCCTAACAATCTCCCCCTTTTTGTTTTTTGACAATACCTCTAAGATAGGCTAAATCCCATAGCCTTAACATCTTCTTTATACCAAAGCTAAATCCCATAGCCTTAACCTCTTCTTTATCACAAGGCTAAACTCATAGCCTTAACCTTTTTTTTATACCAAGGCTAAATCCTATAACCTTAACCTCTTCTTTATCATAAGGCTAAATCCCATAGCCTTAACCCTTTCATGACAAGGTATAAATGAAGGTTTCCTTCATTCTCTCCCTTTCCTAGAGGGCAAACTCCCCCTGCTCGGGATGAAGGCCTAACTTAACTTTCCATTCTCCCCCTTTGTCACACATCAACAACTGAAAACAAACTCTTCTCCATAAGAATTAACTCTACGTTATTGACAACCTCATATGTTGTTAACAACCCCACAATGAAGATCTCATATTCTTCATTATCGCCTAAGCTCCCCCTTAAGCTCTACTTCACTTCACAATGCTCATCCTAAAGCATGCATCAACTTCCCAATGAAACTCCCATTCATTGTATTCAATGCTCCCTCTTGAGCAGTAATCTTCTTTCAATGCTCATCCAAAAGCATTTTTCACTTGATCAATGAAGGTCTGATTCCCTTCATTAACCCAATGCTCCCCCTTGAGCAGTAATCTTCTTCACAATGCTCATCCAGGAGCATTTATCATCCTAATCAATGAAGATATCCAATCTTCATTGTTCCCCAATACTCAACCCTGAGTATTATCCATCACGAAGGTTTAACCCCCTTCCAAGGTCCTTGAAGAAAAATTGTCATGCATTCAAGGAGTAGCCCCCCCTAAAAACATGATTAAACTTTTGTCATTGTACCAACAATGACTCGGAGTTCCTACACAGTCAGGAAAACCAAAACTTGAAGTTTTGAGATTCAAAATTCAATAATGAAACTAAACCTCAACCTAAACTTCACCTAAGTCTACCGTATCCAATTCGTACTTGATGTCAGCATGAAAACTCCCCCTAAATGTATACAAGTGTATTCCAAAGGGTGAGGAATGGTTATTGGAACTTGAAGTGGTTTAAAGTGCTGAAATCATACTTTTCAGGCCAAAATCAGACTTTCTAATTGATTGAAGTTGGGACTCAATCGATTGAAATCACTTCAATCGATCCATTGATTGATTCCTCAAGCTACTGCTCGCATAAATTCCCTCTGAATCGATCCACTGATCAATCCATCCTGGGTCAATCGATCGGCTGATCGATTCACTGACCTTCTATTCGCAGGAATTAGCTTCCCAATCGATCAACTGATCGATCGAATTCATCCCAATCGATCAGCTGATCGATTGAGTTTCTGATTTCCTGAAATTCAATTTCAGCAAAATTCAGAAACTCCCCAAAAATTCTACAAAATTCTAAAAATCATGAAAATTCATGTAGACATTATTTAGGGTATACTTTATCATGAAAAAAATAGTTTTCTTCAAAAATACTTCCTATTTTCAAAGATGGATACAAACTTGAGAACATGTAAAAACTTTAGTGTTTTCTTCCAAGTTTGTGTCTAATTATTCAATGATGATTACTATCAAAAGATAGTTTTCACCAAGGTTTTCAAAAAGAATTTTAAAATGAATTTCAAAACCAATATCCAACCATGTTCTTTGAGCTCAATGCACATGACTTGTACATTAGCTTTCCCAATGATTGGAAGTCACATGACTATGTGTTTTGATGAACCTAAAACTCAACAAGATGCACTAAATTAACATCTTGAGTTTTGTTCATCATCCTAACATCTCACTTGTATCTAATGTGTACTAAAACACATACAAGTCACCTTATGATTCTTTGTGGATGTATATTTGGTTTTGCCCTAAACTAAGGGATCATTCATATCTACCTAGATATTTTGATGGTTATGAACATCCGCCAAGGATATTACTTGTTAGTGAATGTCATTGGTCCTTAATTGCAAGGAATTAAACATGATACATGATGTTACATGGCATATATCAAAATGAGCAATTTTCAAAAGAAAAAAAATGCTATAGCTACATGATGTATGTATGGCATGACATGGTATTTTTGTGTTTTTCATACTAAAAATGAATGCAACACATGATGTCATGACATGTGCTAAGAAATCAATCATGGCACTTTAGCATATATAAAATATACCTAAATAGACTATCTAAGTATCCTTAATCCCTTAGCTAAGCCTTAAAATTAACCTAGATTGCCTATTTCTTAAAGAAATGTCAAAACCCAACTTGGCATGTCTTTTATCCTTTCCTATTTGTGCCAATTGAAATTAAGAATTAAATCCTCAAAATTTGTTTGTCACATGTTACTCTCTCAAGGAGGAATCTTCTTAGATTCAAGACTTAGGTTTGCTCTTAACTCTTAAAGAAGTTGTCTAAGTCCTAACTTGACATTTCTTTTGCTTTCCCAAGTGTGCCAACCTAATTTCAAATCCTCAAAACTTGGCACCTTTTTGTTCTTCAAGGTTTAATCATATTTGATTAAAGCATGAGTTTTCTCTTAATTCCTTAAGAAAGTATCAAAATTCTAACTCAATTTTTCTTATACTTTTCTTAAGTATGCCAATTTAGATTAAGTTCAACTCTTCAAATTTTTGGCACATATATCACTCTTTCAAAGAGTAACCCAATAATCCTTTTTATTTTCAAAGGTTAACAATAACCTCGAAAATGCTCTCAAGTGTTAACTTTACCAAGGTTGGGTTAACTACCTTTCCAATTGGAGTTGACACTCTCTAAACCCATCTAGGATGTAGAGAATATGTTCCTAGGAACCCAATACCTATTGGTGCTCCTTGGATGCTCTAGGTACTCACTAGGGATAACTTCCCTAGATACCTTCCTAAGGACCTTTCTAGGCTTTTTAGAAGCCTTGGTCACTCCTACTAGGTCACTCCTAGGGATAACTTCCCTTGTAACCTTCTTTGTGACTTTGTTAGACTTCTTAGAAGTCTTAGTCACATTGGTCTTGCCAAAAGAACCTTTAGGGATTCCTTCCCTAGTATCTTTGACTTGACTTTTACACCTAGGGTTGGTCCCATAGCTATATGGAACCCTTTGGTATTGAATCTCACTCTTCTTGGCTTTGGGTTTGTATCCCAAACCTTTATGACCATGGAATGACTCTTGCCTAGTTCTCCCTAGAGTTTGCTCATTTTGACCCTTAAGAATATTTTCCATTCTTGCTAGGGTCCTTTCTAAGCTATCAAGTCTTGACCTCAAAACTTGGTTCTCCGTCATTAAATCTATAGATTTGGATTTTTCTTGACTCCTATGAGCATTTCTATATTTTGGCATATATCTATAATTCTTAGAGTTATTGCCTAAGTTACTATCTACCTTCCTAAACTTAGGTGTGATAGTTCTAGCATGAGGAGGAATGTATTTTTCCTTAATGCTATCATGCTTCCTACTTTCATGATAATTTGCATTAAACTGATAAGGATTATTTCTAACATGCATTTTATCATGACTAAGAGGAATTGCACTATTAAAGTTTACCTTGGGTTTGCTCTTAAAAGCTCCCCCTTGACTTGTGCTTCCTCCTTTGACTTTGGTTGGCTTCCTCTCTTTAGGACATTGACTTCGGTAATGTCATCTTTGTTTACATGAGAAGCACACAATATGCTCCTTGCTTTTGTGTTCCGTGGGACCAACCACTTTAGGCTTCTCCTTAGCCTTGGTTGCTACTTGGCCCTTTTTCTTGGCCAATTTTGGACAGTTGCTCTTATAGTGTCTATGTTCCCTACACTCAAAGCAAATGATATGATTTTTATTATTTATAATTGAAATTTCTATACCTTTGCTTGCAAAGGTGGCACTTGATCCTCTATTTGATTTATCTTGCATTGTGGAGGTTGCATCATCTTCTTCTTCTTCTCCTCTTGAGGATGTGGATGCTTCCACCTCTTCAACTCTTGAGGATGTGGATACTTCCACCTCTTCCTCTCTTGAAGATGTAGAAGATCTCTCATCTTCTTCCTTCTCCTCCTCTTCTTTCTTCTCCTCGAATGTTGACCTTATGTCAACATCGGATTGGTCCTTCTCTTCTTGGACCAATGAGCCCTTCTCCTTAGGCTCATCCACTCCTTGACATTGAGTGGGGTTCTCATGATAGGCAATAACCTTTTTCCAAATATCATTTGCACTCGTGCATTCACCTACACTCAAAATTATGTTAGAGGGTAATAGATTTAACAAAATTTTTGTTACCTCCTTATCCGCCTCCGCTTGCTCCCTTTGTTCCTCGGTCCAATGTCGAGGTCGGAGGCGCTTACCCTTCTTGTCTGTTGGGGCTTCAAATGGGTCCTCCTAAACAATCCATTGGTTCCAATCCATTTGAAATCATGTCTCCAACCGAGTTCCCCAAATATTGAAGTCCTCTTTGTCATACGGAGGTGGAATCTGGATGTCACATCCGAGCGGTCCTTCAGACTCCATCTTCTTCCTCTAGCTTCTTGCTCTCTTGGCGGTTAGTCCATAGAAGAACGACCTCGCTCTGATACCAATTGTTGGGACCGATGTGCCTGCTAGAGGGGGGTGAATAGTATTTCATCGCGCTCATCGGTTGCGTCTTGATGATGATATATAGCGGAAATAAAATACAAGACTCACACAACGCTAACAAGTAGATTTACTTGGTATCCACCTCAAGAAGAGGTGACTAATCCAAGGATCCACACACGACACGCTCCTCCACTATAAAACACTCATTCCCGATCGCAGCCGGAGGCGGAGAAGCCTCGTACAAACTCACACAACAACACAAACAAAAAAACAAGAAGAGAGTACAAGATACAAATGAAAACACTACTTCTTCTTGCTTACTTGTTGCTTGTTATTGCCTCTTAAACCTTGAGAAAACACTCCCAAGAGCCTTCAAGAACTGACGGTGAAGATCGGAAAAAGTTGCTGAAGATCGCTGTAATCTCGCAGGAAAGAAATCACAAAGATCTACGAAGAAAACGCTCCGCAATGGCTATATCCTGTGCTCCCAATCGATTGAAATCAACCCCAATCGATTGCCACTTCAGCACTGCTCCATCGCAGCCGCCCATCACCTGCATCCTGCGCAACGGTCACTTCCCAATCTATCGACCGATCGATTGGGACTGCCTGAATCGATCCCCCGATAGATTTAGTACCTTTCTGTGCTCTCACGTCCGCGTGAGAGCTTCTGCTGCCCAATCGATCGACCGATCGATTGGCAGCTCCCAATTGATCGCCCGATCAATTGGGAAAGCCTCTGTGCTCGCGATTTCACATCCCAATCAATCGGTCAATCGATTGGGCCTTCCCACAATCGCAGCACAGTACAAATCGATCAACCGATCGATTTGGACCCTGTTCAATCGATCACCCAATCGATTGAACACTCTAAACTTGACTCAAACTCAAGTCCAAAGTCCCAAACCCAACTTCCGATCAACCGTGACCTGTTGGGTCTCCATGCCTAGCATTTGGCCACACCTGGCCAACCTCGAACTAGCCTTCTAGCCTCCTCCATCAACCTTGCGTCCCATCTCCCCATCCTTCACGCCTTACCTTTAGGAGCTTCCTTTGGCCTCATCCTAGTTGTCAGATTCTCCTTGCCAAGTCACACTAGGACTTACCTTGCCAAGACCACATGCTTGGACTTACAACCTTTGCCAAGATCACATTTGGATTTTCCGTTGTCTGGCTCCTCACCAGGACTTCCCAATTGCCTAGCTCCTCACCAGGACTTTCTCCTTTGCTAAGATCACACTTGGACTTTCAGTTGCCTGGCTCCTCACCAGGACTTTCCCCTTTGCCAAGATCACACTTGGACTTTCCAACTTACCTAACATCCAATTAGGACTTTCCCAATCAAGTCTCTTGTCAACCTTGACCTACTTAACTTGTATTCTCATCAACCTGGTCAACCCTTTGACCATCTCCATAACCGAACGATTGCTCCAGTAATCTCCTTATATTGTCAAACATCAAAACTCAAATCCCGACTCAAGCTTGACTCAACTCAAGCTTAGTCAAACTGGTCAAACTTGACCTAGGGAAATTGCCCCAATAGATTCGCACTCCATGACCACTCGAGTTGCCTTCCTTCCTCATCTTCCAAGTGGTAGATACCTGATCGAAGCTTTTGCACAACCTTGAAAGGCCTCGCCCATGGGGCTTTGAGCTTGGTGATGTCGCCGACCGGTTTCACTTTCTTCCATACGAGATCGTTGACCTAGAAGGACCTTGGGATCACCCTCCGATTGTAGTTCTACTTCATCCATTGTCGGTACACCGTTAGCCGGACGGCTGCTTTAGCCCATGTTTCATCTACCAAGTTGAGCTCCATGAGCCTCCGCTCGGTGTTTCCTTCATCATAGTACTATACCTGATCGGATTCTACTCCGACCTCTATAGGAACGACTGCTTTGCCGTCGTATACCAAGTGGAAGGGAGTTACATCAGTCCCCTCCTTTGGGGTCGTGCGAAGGGCCCACAACACACTGGGGAGCTCGTCGACCCAGTTGCCTCCGGCGTGGTTGAGTCGAGCGCGCAGAACTCTAAGGATTTCCCTGTTGGCGACTTCCATTAGTCCGTTGCTCTGAGGGTAGGCCACAGAGGTGAAGACCTGCTAGATGTCATAACCCTCGCACCACTCTCTGAGCCTTTGACCAGTGAATTGTCACCCATTATCTGATATGAGCCGGCGTGGGATGCTGAACCGGCATATGATATTCTGCCAAATGAACTTTGTGACCATATGCTCGGTTATTCTTGTAAGCGGCTCGGCTTCCACCCACTTTGAAAAGTAGTCCACCGCAATGAGTAGAAATCTCCGTTGACTTGTCACCATGGGGAATGACCCAACGATGTCCATGCCCCATTGGTCGAACGACCAAGATATTGTGGACACCTTCATTTCTTCGGTCGGCCAGTACGGAAGGTTGTAGTACTTTTGGCAAGACAGGCAGGTGGCTACCATCCGAGCAGCGTCTTCATGGAGGGTCGCCTAGAAATATCCGGCTAAGAGTATCTTTAGGGTCAACGACCGGCCACCTGGATAGCCTCCGCAGGAACCTTGGTGCACTTTCCGCAGAATGTATTCAGCATCTTCCGATCTGATGCACTTGAGTAAGGGCCTAGAGAAGGCTCTCTTATAAAGCTGGTCCCCAACCAATGTGAATCGTCCGACCCTCTTCTTCAGCAAGCGAGCTTCTTCCTGATCGGCCGGTGTAACTCCCGACCACAGAAACTCTATCAAAGTCGTACTCCAGTCGTTCGGGAAGGTTATTCCTTCCATTCGGTCAATATGTGCTACTAGCGAGACCTGTTCGATTGGCTGCCCTATGACGATCGGTGACAATGAACTGGTTAATTTCTCCAACTCATCAGCTACCTGGTTTTCTAATCGGGGGATCTTTTGTATAATCATTTCCTGAAAGTTGGTCTTCAGCTTCTCGAAAGCTTCCGCATAGAGCCTGAGTTGGGCATTGCTTATCTCGAACATCCCGAATAGCTGCTGAGTGACCAATTGTGAGTCCGAGTGGATGAGGACTTTAAGGGCTCCCACATGTCGGGCTACCTGTAGGCCAACTATTAATGCCTCATACTCAGCTTCATTATTGGTGACTCTATAGTCTAGCCGAACGGAAAGCTGCATCCGATCTTCTTGTGGTGAGATGAGCAATATGCTGATTCTACTACCTTGCTGAGTGGATGAGCCGTCAACATATATCTTCCACGTTGCCTTCGGCTCGATATTTTGGACCTCTATGATGAAATCCGCCAAGGCTTGTGCCTTGATTATCGCTTGGGGCTAATATCGTATGCCAAACTCACTTAGCTCGGTCGTCCATTTGATCAGTCTTTCTAATGTCTCAGGGTTGAGAAGAACCTGTCCCAAGGAGCTGTTAGTCAGCACAATGATTGAGTGTGCGAGGAAATATGGACAAAGCCTCCGAGCAGCGAAAATCAAAGCGTAAGCTAATTTTTCCAGATCGGTGTAGCGAGACTCTGCATCCTTCAATATATGGCTTAAAAAGTATACAGGCTGCTTTTCTTGGTCGTTCTGCCTAACTAGAACCGATCCAATGACATGTTCATTGGATGATAGATAAATCTAAAGTGTCTTACCAACAATTAGCTTGGCCAATACAGGCAGAGAGTTTAGATATTCCTTAAGCTTTTCCAATGCCCGATCACACTCAGCATCCCACTGAAATTTTGTAGCTCGGCGAAGCACTTTGAAGAATAGCAGGCTCCGGTTGGATGACTTGGATATGAATCTGGACAGTGTCGTGATTCGACCGGTCAGCTGTTAAGCTTCCTTCAAGTTCCAAGGCCACGACATGTCTTGTAGCGCTTTGACTTTGCTTGGATTCACTTTAATGCTCCGCTCGGTGATGATGTAACCCAAGAAGCAGCCACTCTTCGCGCCAAACAAACACTTACTAGGATTCAACTTTATTCAATAAGCCCTCAATGTTCGGCAGGTTTCCTCGATATCTACTCACAGGTCAGCAGCTCGGAGGGATTTTATTAATATGTCATCGACGTATACCTCAATGTTATGACTGATTTACTGTCGGAATACCTTGTTCATTAGCCTCTGGTAAGTGGCTCCAACATTCTTGAGTTCGAATGACATGATGTTGTAGCAATACGTTCCGTCGGCCATAATGAAGCTTAGCTTCTCTTGATCTTCTCGGACAAGCGGCACTTGATGATACCCTTGGTACGCATTGAGCATGCAGATCAACTCACAGTCTGCCATTAAATCCACCATTTGATCTAGCCTGGGCAACAGAGAGAAGTCTTTTGAGCACATCTTGTTCAAATCACAGAAGTTAATACAGACCCACCATTTATTACTCGGCTTGGAGACCAACACGACATTGGCTAGCCAACACAGGAATTGAACTTCTCTAATATGGCCAGCCTCCAACAACTTCTCTATCTCCGCTTGAATGATCAAATTTTGCTCGGCGCTGAAGTTCCTCTTTCTTTGCTTCATCGGCCGAGCGTCCAGTCGGACATGAAGCTCTTGCTGAGCCACACTCGGGGAGATACCGGGAATCTCATGTGTCGACCAGGCGAACACATTGTGATAATTTCTAAGACATGCAACCAGCTCTGCCTTTTTCCTGTCCTTCAGGTCGGCAGCAATAAAGGCGGTTGCTTCAGTCCAACTTGGGTGAATTTGAACCTCCTCCTTTTCCTCGTATACCAGTGTAGGAGGTTTTTTAGTGGTTGCGTTCACCTCCAAGCGCGAATTCTTCCGAGCGCTTCTCGCTTCGAACTTGACCATCTCGACGTAGCATCGCCGAGTGGCCAGCTGATCACCTTTGACCCCCCCCTCACCCGGTCGCCCATCGGTAACTTGATCTTTTGATAATATGTAGACACCACCGCCTGGAATTTGTTGAGGGTCGGTCAGCCCAAGATGACGTTATAGGCCAACGTTGTGTCTACCACGATGAAGTTTGTGGTCCTAGTTCTCCTGAGTGGCTCTTCCTTGAGCGAGATAGACAGTCAGGCCTGTCCGAGCGGCAGTACTTCGTTGCTTGTGAAATCGTAAAGAGGGGTCATCATGGGTAGCAACTCATTTCGATCGATTTGTAATTGATCGAACTCCTTCTTGAAGATGATGTTCACCAAATTCCCTGTATCAACAAAAGTTTGATGAATAGTATACTTAGCAATTACCGCCCGGATGATCAGTACGTCATCATGAGGGATCTCCACTCCCTCCAAATCGCGGGGCCTGAAGCTGATCTCGGGCCCTTTGGCCTTCTCCCTGCTGCATCCCACGACATGGATCTCTAGTCGTCGTGTGTATGACTTCCTGGCTCTGTTTGAGTCGTCGTCGATCGGTCCACCGGCGATCATGCCTATCTCTCCTCGGACGGCGTTGCTTCTATTTTCTTCTTCCCAAGTGGAGCGTTTATTTCGCTCCACCGGGACTCGGGAGGGATTAGCATTATCCCTCCACTAGTGCTGATGGTGACGCTCGGGCGCCCTTCTTTTTCCCACTCATCGCCTGATAAATCATTGTCTATGTCGCCGATCAGGCATTGGGGATCAACGGCGGTATCGTCTCGGTGCCGGTCGACTGTCGATCGGTGTCAGATTATAGCAGTCACGCGTGTTGTGCATCGCCGACTGGTGGAAGGAGCAGATAATTGGCGTCCATACCTTGCCTCTTGTCGTCTTTTGCTGACAGGAGGCCACATGCTGCACGACATGTCTCCTGGCCTCTTGGTGCGGCCACGCTCCCTCTCCTCTTGGCCCTTTGGGGGGTTGATGGCTATTCGATGATCATCGTTCGGGCGCCGACGCAGTCTCAGTCAGCGTTTCCTTCTTCCTCGTGACCTAGGTTTCTTCCACATTTATGTATTTATTGGTCTTCCTGAGCAGGTGGTTGAAGTCTCTGGGCGGCTTCCTGATGAGCGACTAGAAGAAATCTCCTTCAATCAGCCCTTAAGTGAAGGCGTTCATCATCGTCTCGGATGAGACAGAGGGGATATCCATGGCTATTTGAATGAAATGCCTGATGTACGCTCGGAGTGCTTCCTTGGGCCCCTGCTTTAGGGCGAAGAGGCTGACGCTCATCTTCTGATAGCGTCAGCTGCTGGCGAAATGATGCTGGAATGTGGCTCGGAAGTCCTTGAAGCCGTGTATGGATCCGTCCGATAGTCTTCGGAACCAGTGCTGTGCCGAACCGGACAGAGCAGTGAGAAAGACTCGACACTTCACCCTATTTGTGTACTGGTGCTGCGTGACCGTGTTATCAAACCTATCCAAATGATCATCTGGATTGGTCATTCCATTATATTCCTCGATCGCCAGTGGGGTATAGTGCTTCGGTAGAGGATCACACAATATCGCTTGAGAGAATTGCAGATTGATCCGCTTAGGCGATGCATGACTTCTAGGCGCTTTTCCTTTTCGTGCATCCCAAACGGGAGTGTCGTCCGAAGATGACCCCCTCTCCAGGTTTGCTTGAGCTATTTCTGAGGGGGTTTGGAATAAGGCGCGATGAAAGAGGATGGGTGCGGGCGGCGTTTCCCCTGCGTTCTGGTCGGCCCTCTATTCTCCCCCATATGGAAACTGGTTCCGGTCGGTCTTCCAATCCCGCTCGCCCTCCTACTGCCGACGTCGCCGACTGTTGTACTAGCCGATCGGCTAGTGTCTGCTGTTGTTGCTGCTCGAACATCTTCACCACTCGGGCTTGCACGAGAATGTAGAGCTCCTCTTTGGTGAGCCTCACGGCTGTGAGTCATCCAGTGCCCTCCGTTTTCTCAACTCAGATGCAGGTAAAGTTCCCACAGACGACGTCAAATATGATCCTGTCCGAAAGTCGATGAGATGGAAAGCTGGGGATGTGGCTTTTTTGCTGACCGCTTGTAGACTCCGCTCCGCCCTGCAACACAGATGACATCAGTGCCAAGTCAGGGAAGGGGCCCCCGACATTGGCCCTTCGACGCTCAAGTCAGTCATCGACGATGAAGTAGAAGGCGAAGTAACAACAAGAATGAACAGTAGCACAAATAATGTCTATTGCATACTTTCACCGATACTTGGACCCCCTTTATATAGAGCTCTTGTAGCGCGTGTGCACGCTCCCCAAGGTGAGCACACTTCCCCAAGTTTCCTCTGAAAAGACTCAATAAAGTATCCTTAACATAGTACTTTAACAGATCGAGCATATCTCTGATGTGACAGTGGAAGCTTCCGTCGTACGATTTTTTGCTTGTTCATGCCCATTGTTAATGACACTAACTCCCAAAAGGATGTCAAGGGATAACACAATGAGTAGTTACTAGGCCGAGCGAGATATCCGCTAGGGCTCAGCTAGGACTTCGCTGTTCCTGCATACGGCCCGCTCGGCCGAGATTTCGTTGCATGTGTCGCGTCCGCTCGGCCGGGGCTTCGTTGCATGTGTCGTGCCCACTCGGCCGAAACTCCACTGTGCCTGTGTCACAGTCGCTCGGACGGAGCTCCACTGTGCCAATGTCGAGTCCTGCTGCCTGGTCGAGCGGGGTAGCTGCTCCTAGTGTCAGTGGCACTAACTCCCAAAAGAATGTCAAGGGGTAACGCAACGAGTAGTTGGTAGGTCGAGCGGGATAGCCGCTCGGCCAGGACTTCGCTGTTCCTGCGTATCGCCCGCTTGGCCAAGATTTCGTTGCATGTGTCGCGTCCGCTCGGCCGGGGCTTCATTGCATGTGTCGTGCCCACTCAGCCGGAACTCCACTGTGCATGTGTCACAGTCGCTCGGACGGAGCTCCACTGTGCCAATGTCGAGTCTTATTGCCTGGCCGAGCGAGGTAGCTGCTCGACCCGGCTTCTGCACACCGTCTCCTCCTCTGTCCAGCGTCTAATACTCCATTGAGCGTCGGTCATTTGACCTCCCCGTGTCGAAGGTGGGATCGACCGGAACCTTCTCCTCCTGGTCGGGACATGATCGCTCGACTGACCGATGATATCTGAACGATAACATGATCGCCCGATCGACCGATGATATCTAAGTATTGACCATCTTGACTTTAATCTCCACTGTGACAACTATCCTTCGTGGAGTGAGACTCGTCCTTATTACCGCATCAGATGTATTACTAAAGCAAATGGAAGATTGAAAGTTAATGATATATTATTTGTATTTCAGTATAAATTTCTCATGCTTTTATAATTTTTAATAAATATAAATCTATTATGCAAAAATAAAATAAAACAAATACTCTTATTTATCTATATTGTTAAAAGGACACTTTTAAAAAATATATATACTAATAATTTTTTTTTTCCACTCAAGTTTTAGCTTTGTACAAACAGTTCTGAGAAGATATTATTTTTAAAAAATAAATTAAAATTACTCCAAGTCTTTCTCCTCTTGGAGTTCACTTCTCAAGCTATCACTTCTCAGTTCTGCATAACACTCTACGTAACGAAGGCTAAAGCAGTTCGCTAAACTCGAACCAACTTAAGGCTTCCAAGCTGATGGCGGCGGTGGGGGAGTAGGAAACATCGGAGGGATTGCAGAGAAGATGGTGTTCTTATCGATGCTAGTCTTCCCTCCGGACAGAGAAACCAGTGCAGCCACGAGGCCGGCGTTCCCGGCGAGTGTCGGCTCCGTGTAGTTGTAGTTGGTCCGGACGTCTTTGAACCCGTCGTGCTTGTCGGGACCAGCAACCATGGCGCCGACGATGGTGTTCGGATTGGGCTTCTTGGAGTCCCTCCACTTGTACCCTCCTTTGCAACTGGACTTCCCGTTCTTCGGAATCGACGCGCCGCGGTGATGAACACGCTTCGGGTACCGTTTGCCATATCCGACGACGTAGCTCATCTTCTGAGGATTGTTGCCCAGTATGTAATCAATCTGCCAGCATTAAGCCATTATATTCATGAGTTAATTTCATATTTCTAACTCTCTAAAGCTAGCCATACCTGGGTCTTGGCGAAATCTCGTAGAACGTCTGTGGAGTAGAAATTAGGTCCACAGTACCACCCTGGAGTATCTGAAGCATCAAGGTAGTCACTGAACAGTGAAGCAAGGAAAGCAGCATTGACGACGTATTGCAGGGGTTGAGGTCTTCCATGGTTTAGTTGTATCAGACCACCTGCATCGTTACAGATACAATTAACCAACCAAGCGAAAAATTGGGAGTAGATTTGGAGCTAGCAGAGGATGTTATATATCAAACCTTTGGTTCGATTGAATGAATTGAAGTATGGCAAGTATGTGCACATAACATTGCCTGTCTGGTTGTGGAATGTCCTCAGTATCTCCTCGTAGGGATAGCCGGGACTCAAGAACAGTCTCAATCTACTGAGAAGAACCTGAAATACGGTTTAGAGATCAGCATAATGCGCTTGATCGACATCGAGGGGAGCAGGGCAAACATACTTGAGATCCAGTGAGCTTGCTGTCCCAACTGAAGACTCCGTAATCTGGTCCTCCCCAGAAAGCACCTGCGTGCTTGGCCAAGCCCGGAGCGGTTGCAAGCTGGAGATAGGAGGAATTCCCAGTCGCAAAGTAGAGCCATGATCCACCCCACAGAAACTCATCCCAGTAGCCGGTAGAGTTGTAGAAGATGGAAGGATCGGTGCCCCCGGAGCTGTATCTGCCCCTCTCTTGCCTTCCGTACCTGAACAGAGTCTTGGCGCCGTGGACGAGCTTGTCGGAGTAGGTCTTGCTGTCCTTGAACACGATGGAAGCGGCGGCCAGCGCCGCAGCCATTTCGCTCGCGAGGTCGGAGCAGCCGTGGCACTCGTACACCGGCCGAGGGTAGTTGATGTCTTCGGGCCTCATCCAGCAGTAGTGGTCGTTAGGATTAGGTCCCTTCGATGTGTCTCCTTCTCCGACCTGTTTTGCTACTCGAGCATCAGTTCTGGATCTAAATTTAGCAACTGAAGGATTTTAATTGGATTTACCTGGGCGACGATGCGGTCGATGGTGTCGGCGGAGGAGTTGAAGGTCTTGAGGAGGTAGTCGGTACCCCACTTGATGATGCTCTTGACGTGATCGAGCTCGCCGGCGGCCTCGTACTTGGCGCTGTACTCGATCACGCTCCAGCTGAGCATGGTCATGGCGAAGGACATGGGGAAGTTGAACTTGATGGCGTCTCCGGCGTCATAGTAACCCCCCACCAAACTCCTCTTCACCGTGTTGTCGGAGAGCCCGTCCTTCATGCCGGAATTCCCCCTCCAGCTCACGTTGTTGTGCTTCGGCAGAGGCCCAGCTGAGGGAATTAAATTAGGATTGATCGATCGAACCAGAGCAAATAAACATGATCACCAGAAATAATATGTGATGATCGATGCTTACAGCGCTGGGCGTTGAAGAACATGAGGGCCTTGTGGAGGGCCTGGGTGTACTCGTCGGGCGGCGGCGGGGGACGGTGTCGGTGGGGTACGGTTTTGACAATAAGCACGATGAGGCCGATGAGGAGACCGACGCCGAGGACGGAACCGACAGTCCAGAGGAAGATCTTGCGGTCGACGACGACGCACCCGAGGTCGACGTAGCGCTTCTTCTTCTTGCCGGCGGCGTCGCCAGGGGCCGCCAGCAGCCAGCTCTGTTGCGTCTCGTCCAGCTGCCGCGACAGCGCCGCCCGGTCGTACTCCTGGAGATTCCGGCTCCGGTCGTCGTCCGTCGCCGAGTCCGCATTGGAGATCTCTAGCGGACCGCCCCACGGATCCCTCCCGAACATCTTCCTCTCCTCTCCTTTCTCCCAATTCTCTCTCTCTCTCACTCTCTACTTGAGGTGGAGGAACGATATGAGGAGGAATATTGGAAGATAATAGCGACCGTTTTGGAGCGTACGTAGCAGTCGGCAGCGGGTTGCTTTCTTCCAACACTGAGAGCTCACCAACATGGGCATGTGGCACATCTGTGGAAGGTGGAAACGGTAAAGATCACTACCAGTGAATCTGAACTCTGCCTTACACGCTTGAGCATTTCTCCATCACCCAATTTTAATCTTCCTCAAGGAAAAAAAAACGAACAGACAAGAATTTATATATCTTTCAGTGTATTTCTGCTGAATCTTCAGTAAACACCCACACTTGACTTACTCCATGGACTCTAGCACTATGACAGTATGTCTGTAAGGAATATTTTCTTTTTACTAGTCCTTATTTACAGAGAAACCGATGTAAAACCCTTGAAGGCATTGTCATCATCTACAGTTCTTGAATATGGCGAATTTAACTCCACATTTATTCCCTCGTGTTTGCATTCTCCATCATCGAAAGTGCTGTGGTGAGGAAAGAAAAGTTGGTGGGAGAGGAATTTGGTCGATAATTATTTATTTAATAGCTACGTGTGTTATTCGAATGAATTGGATCGACCACTCAATTATTGTTCTGGCGATGCATGAATGAATTGTGAATTACAAGGAGGTGTCGGTGGACTGCTGTCGGCGGACGTTTGGGCCGCCCTGCCATGCCACCTAACTGATTAATTATTGGCCAGAGAGATTGAGGAAAAAAAACAAAAAGATTAACCACCCGGTGACCCAGATGAGTGCACCTGGATAGGCTTTTTTTTTTTTTTTTTTTTTTTTTTTTGGCTCCTTTGTTTCTTCCCGCAATGGAACAACCAACCACCTCTATTGCTTTCCCATGGCTTGATTGGTAGGACGATCGTCTGTTCATGCATTGAAATGGACAAACGCCTTGGCTACTTAGAGGGGTGCTCGGGGAGTTAAGCACTTAAAAGCTAAAGGAGTGCTCAAGAGGTCGAACACTTAAATATAGAGAGGAGTGCTCGGGAGGCAAGAGGGGTGCTTGGGAAACAGAGCACCCAGAAGCTAAGGCTAGTTGATAGGTCTGTTGACATGGAGCTTAGCCACATGGCTAGAGTTTGGTGAGTTGGACTCTTTGCTGCTTAAATGACATGAAAGAGTTGGTTCAGTTCGAATCTCAATACACCCAAATCTACGAGGGAAAGAACCTCAAAGTGAATTTAGGATAACGAGCAAGAATTCAGTCAAGCCACATTCAACTCGAACATGCAATATCGGTTATAAATTTGATCACCACTGTATATCACACAGTAGTCTAGTAATGAGTAGTAACATCCTTCTCCGAATTTCCCATTTATGTAGTAGGAGCCGTTCGAGGTCATGAACAAATGCTTAAATGCATTTAATTACTTTCTCCTAAAGAAATACGAAATTAGAAGAAAACATTAATTGGAATGCAACAAATAGCAATTAATTACTAGCATATATACTCTCTTCGTTTTGTTAGACAGTAGACGTTACGGAGTGTAGCACGCAAGTTATTTTGGCAGTATCAGCCTTTGACGCCATGCTCCAACGAAGAGTGCTGCGCTTCCCGCGTGGGAACAACAAGTGCTGCCTCAAAAGCTCCGCAACAGAATTCTTTCTTTCATCTTTAAAACATCTGCAGCATTTTGGACTTTTGCAGCTGAGGAACAGAGGTGCGATTCCTATTCTTTTATGTTGGTTTTTGGTCCTTTCATGGCAATATCTGAGTATTTTGATTCTATTTGTGAACCTCTGCATTGGAAAAGATGCCCAAAGGATGGAAAAGATGCATGCTACTGCTGATATTTGTTCTATCAATGATATCAGGTACCACTTTTACTTTGTCAGATTAGAAATTGTGTTGCTGTATAACCTATAACCTATTCAGAATGCCAATCCTTGTGAACTTAACCTTCCAAGCCTCAAACTCAGAAGAACTCAGGACTTATGATAATTCTACATCAGATTACTCTCCAGCAAATGCAAAATCAGATATAAAATGCATTTACAACACACAAGATTGAGAAAACTCACATTTGCCACATATATTTCTCTAATAGGTCTTCACTATTCTTTCTTTATTGCAGATAATCAATTCCTCCTTTCAGGTTGCAAACTCCTATGAAATATGCATGTAGCCCTTTTTCCAAATATGTTCACAATAATCCCAAAGACTCTCTTAATGGCCTAAGAAATTTCTTTGTTTGTAGTTTTCTACAAACAATGAGTTATTGGTGCACGGTGTGCTCTTTTGTCAATGCAGCTCAGGTGCATGGAAAAGAGAAGTTGGATGAGCCTTATGAAGGCGTAAAGATTTCGGTAAACTTTACAAGTCTATCGGCTGCGACAAAGAGCTCAGGTGATCTGGTGTTTTGTGTGGCAAACTCCAGAGCTGACCCAATTGCTGTGAAGAAAGGTTTGGACTGGGCATGTGGACCTGGTTTAGCAAACTGCACTGCCATTCAGCCAGGCCAACCTTGCTATGAACAAGGAAACTTGATTGCCTTGGCATCTTACGCCTACAATGACTACTATCAGAAAGCGAGAGTCAACGGTGGAACTTGTAACTTCGATAATTCAGCCATAATCACTACTACTGACCCTAGTAAGTTCAGCTCAGAGTTCCATGGATTTACTGTTCTATTTGTTTATCAGATCAGTTAATTGTTACATTCATAAAAATTGAGAGGAACTTTCATAATCATCTTCATAAATAATGTCACTGTTACATGATGTTTGAATTGAGTTCCTTTGTCATTGCAGGCCATGGTTCCTGCATCTTCACTGGAAGGTAAGTTTGTCGATCCATTTGATCTGATCGTTAGACGAAAAACATCGCATTGCCTTGCGCTAATGACATCCATTTCAAAGTGCAGTTCCGGTGGGAAATCACCGATAAACCAACCATCTTCGAGCCCCATTGACTATGGTGGTTTTGACTACCCATTGCAATTCCCCAGAGAAATCTTTCTTTTTGTTATGATAGTGCATCTCTGGCTTTAAGATATGAACTTGGTTAACATTCATATTAGTAATGAGGTTTATAAAGGGGGGAGAAATGGAGATTATGATGGGAAAGATTGCAGTTTTTGATTGTGAGATCTGTAGTTTTGTAAACCCTGAAATGACTAGTTAATTGCTTTCATAATTCCATTTCTTGATTTGATTCTTATCCTTTACTTGTACTATTATTTAGCATCATAAAATTGTTCTAACTACTTCAAAGTTCGAGATTACTCCAATTAATAAAATTATTTATTTTTTTAGTTTTTAAGGTTGAATAATAAAGTGGAAGACTTTAAATAGTATATAAAAAGGGGAAAATATAAAATTACATATGGGTCAAGAACAAGTTAGTGACTTTTTGATGGTGGGGTATGTCCCATTAGTAAGGGTTTTCACTCAATGCATTAGATCGTGTTTCGCACATGACCCACACTCAGGGGAGGATGAGCCGAGGTGGTTGTTGCAATGAACGCCACCACTGTCGTGCGCTAGGGTCGCGTTCGCCTCATCGAACCATGGTGATGAGGGAGGCCATCCATCACCTATCACACTGCCTTGTGTTCTTTCCCATTCCCTCCTCCACCTCCGTTGGCCACCTCGTCCACCTACGGAACTCAAACGCTCGGGCCGTGGTCAGGGTCCTACGCTTCTCATCCTCACCCGCCAGAGGGTACACGCGGAGAAGACATGGCGGATTTGGCGAGGTGGAAATACAATCTCCTCCAACAGAGCTAAGGAAGTGTGCATTAACCAGGGTATTCGTAGCCAATTGGTTCTAGGGCTTGGGAACAAATAAAGGCAAGGCCTCACTCCTGTCCTCCATGAGCCTGTAGAAGAGGTTCTAATCCAAGAGATTGAGTCGGACAAGGTCCAGAATATCATGGACGACATAATCGCTTGTGTTCCAGCCAAATAAGGTAGATGGTCAAGCCACTCAAAAAGAGAGTTAGAAAGGCACCAGGGATGAATCTCGACAAGTCATTCAGACACTCAAGTTAAGATCTACTTGAGATGATATGCTAAAGGATGAAGATGAAGAAAATAAAATAGAATCTGGTGGAGTTGGAGAGAAATTGGACCCTTTGTCATTACCTTCGTAAGTGCTTATATGGTTGTCAGGAGAGCATCCTCATGTCAACCAAAATATCATCATTGTAGAGGCCGACGAGAAAACCAGATCTGATAACCGTTAGTTTCCTCCCTATTTATTCCACGTCATATGTTAGTAGAGGGCATCTAGGGGACTAGACTTGTAAATCTCGTAATCACTCCTCCATTTTTATGGTGGCACATGTCCAAGAATATTCACAGTCATTATCAGCGAGCCCATTTAGAGTGGGTCTGTCTTGAGGATGAAAAAAGATGACATTAATGAGGAGTGGACCTGGGAATAGACGAAGCTTAGATTTGAGATCGAGAATGAGATGATACTGGGATCCAATGTTGAGAGAAGGTATTTGCATTTGGGGCTAAGATATAGACATAGAGGATGTCGAGGCAAGAGGCAGAGATTAAGAGATGTTGCTAAGACCTAAGGTTGAGCGAGAGAGATAATGTCGAGACCTGGAACTGAGCTAGGGATGATGTTGGGAGCCAAGATTGAGATATGTCACTGAGACATGGGGCTGAGCTAGAGAGAGAATGTCAAAACCTAGAGCTGAGTTAGGGATAATGTTGGGAGCTGAGACTGAGAGATGTCGTTGAGACCTAAGGCTGAGCTAGAGAGATAATGTTGAGACCTAGAGCTAAGCCAGGGATGGTGCCGAGAGCTGAGATTGAGAGATGTCACTGAGACCGAGGGCTAGCCAAAGAGATAATGCCAAAACTTGGAGTTGAGCAGAGAGATAATGTCGAGACCTAGAGCTGAGCTAGGGTCAGTGTTGGGAATCGAGACTGAGAGATGTCGCTGAGACCTAGGGCTGAGCCATAGAGATAATGTCAAGTCTCGTAGCTGAGCCAGGGATAATGGAGGGACCTAAGACTTAGATATGTCACCGAGACCTAGGGCTGAGCCAAAGAGATAATGCTGAGACTTGGAGCTGAGTCGGAGAGATAATATTGAGACCTGGAGTTGAACCATAGAAATGGTGTTAATGTTTGAGTTGGTTTGATCAAACCTGGATCTCATATGAGCTATATTTGGCCATGTTGGACTTATCTTGACTTTGATTGACAACTCAGTATGACTTTTAACCGCCTAGAAAAATAGGGGTTGAAGGAGATAGTCGCACCATAAGACTTCTCTTCAAGTCTAGTCAAAGAAAGCGTAGTCCGATTGACTGAACTATGTTGAGTGATTAGGCTATACCTTTTTAGAGTGTTGAGTTGACGTGTTGATATATCATTGGGATGCTTAGCTAAGTCTTGGTCGTGGAGAAGAGAAAACTGTTAGGACCTTTGTGTCTGCTAGAGGGAGGGGGGTGAATAGCATTTTGTCGCGCTCCTTGCATCATTTGCTTCGTCTTGATGATGATTGCTTCTTGTGATGATGTGCAGCAGAAAATACAAGAAACAACACACTACAACGCTAACACGTAGATTTACTTGGTATCCACCTCAAGAAGAGGTGACTAGTCCAAGGATCCACACACTCACACACTCTCCACTATGAAACCACTCCTTTACGGTAACTACCGAAGGCGAAGAAGCCTTACAAGCTCACAATACAACAAGAATATAAAAAGAAGTAAATACAAGGGAAATCTTACAAGATTTGTATAATAAACTCTAACCCTAGCTTCTTCTTCTTGTTGTAACTCGCCTCTTGTCTTGGACGTGCCTCCAAGAACCTTCAAAAACTGGCAATGCAAGCTTGGGAGAAGTTACTGTGAAGTCGCTGAGAAATCGCTGATCGCTGGTGGTGAAGATCTGTCGAGAAAATGCTCCGCCAACAGCTATATCCTGTGCAACGGTCGAATCTCAATCGATTGGATTGCTCCCAATCGATTGGGGAGGCTTTGGATCGATCGACCGATCGATCTAGAGTGCCTCTGTGCTCTTTGAAAATCTCCTGAATCGATTGTCCAATCGATCCAATGTGTTTCGTGCGATTTCCAGAGATATCGCACGAAAATCCACCCTCCCAATCGATCAGCCGATCGATTGGAGGCTCTCAATCGATCGGTCGATTGATTGGGAGGCTTTCTGTGTGATCGACAAACGCTCCCAATCGATCCATGGATCGATTGGGAGAACCCTTTGTCGCGGGTGCTCTCCCAATCGATCAACCGATCGATTGGGCATTAGCCAATCGATCGGTTGATCGATCCAGCTCCTGTGGACTTGCCCAATCATGCCCAAAGCCCCCTAAAACCAACATCCGGTCAATGCATGACCTGTTGGTACATCATGCCTAGCATCCAGCCATACCCGACCAACCTCGAACTAGCCTTCTAGTCTCCTCCATCAGCCTTGCACCCCTCGGATATCTCCCATCCTTCACGCCTTGCCTTCAGGAGCTTCCTTCGGACTCATCCTAGTTGTCGGGTCTTCCTTGCCAAGTCATACCAGGACTTACCTTGCGAAGACCACATGCTTAGACTTACAACCTTTGCCAAGATCACACTTGGACTTCCTGTTGCCTGGCTCCTCACCAGGACTTCCTCCTTTGCCAAGATCACACTTGGACTTCCTCCTTTGCCAAGATCACACTTAGACTTTCCAATTTGTCTAACCTCCAGTTAGGACTTCCACCACTGCCTAAACTCTAGTTAGGACTTCCATACGCCTAACCTCCAGTTAGGACTTTCCCAGTCAAGTCTCCTATCAACCTTGACATACTTGACTTGTATTCTCATCAACCTAGTCAACCCTTTGACCATTTCTATAACCGGATGATTGCTCTAGCAATCTCCTTATATTGTCAAACATCAAAACTCAAATCCCGACTCAAGCTTGACTCAACTCAGGCTTAGTTAAACTGGTCAAACTTGACCTAGGAAAATTGCCCCAACAAAAACCTCGCATTTAATGGACATGATACACAAGATCACATATCATGATGATTGGTGCCCTATATTTTTGCATTAATGAACGACATACAATATCCGCCTTGGGCCGCAGGAACATCTTGTTGGTGTTGGAAGCACCAGATAATCGAACTTAGTTTTGATATTAACAAAATATTCACAATGAAGTTGTGTTATGATCTAACAAGCTTGACTAAGTGTTGGATTGATCGCATGTGAGAGGGGGGGGGGGGTGAATCACGTGGTTTTCAAAAACTCATATTTTCTGTTTTAAAATCAAAGTACAAACGCAGCGAAAAATAAAGAAGAATGAGAACACAAGAAGACACGAACTGTTTACTTGCAGCTCAGATCCTCTAGTCCACAAAACGTGGACCGGAGGATGGGCCACTCTCCACCATTGGTGGAGAATGATGGCCCCACATGTAAAATAAGTGGGGGCCATCACTCTCCACCAATGGTGGAGAGTGCCCCATCCTTTGGTCTGCGTTTTGTGGACTAGAGGATCCGCAGTCGTTTACTTGGTTCGGAGCCTTTGACGACTCCTACTCCAAGACCCAAGTCCTACGGACCTATCGATGGGTAAACCACTAAAGGCCTCTTCTGGTAGCTCCGGAAGAGGAAATCGAGTACAAAGAAAGTTGAACAAGTGAAACATACTGCACTTGTCCTTTAGCAGTAATTAATTACAAAAGAAAATTACTAACACTTAAAGATTAAAGTGGGAGCTCTCGTGTCGATGTTGGTCTGTCGGTCGCGATTGAAAGTCCTCGGAGCAGTTGTCGGGCGCAGCAGCTTTGTAGTAGAGTCGTAGCAGGAGCCTGGAGCAATTGGAACTTCAAATGAACACGCAGTAGCTTGTATAAGTGTTATTGTCCAATGCCTTCTCAAGACAACCTTATAAAAGGCATGGAAGGTGCCTTCTATAGCCATGGAAGGTGCCTTCCATAGCCATGGAAGGCGCCTCCAATGAGGCAGATTCGATCCCAAATATCCCGGTGCTTATCCATGACTTCGATCAAAATTTATCATGCAGAAGGCACCTTCCATAGCCATAGAAGACGCCTTTTATGAACAGTATGAAGGCGCCTTCGGGCACTGTTCATCCGAAGGCAAATGTGCTTCTTTGTCCTGCAAAGCAACGTTAGTTCAATAAACAAAATAATAACCTGCAAGACAAATGTTAGTATAATAATGAGTAGTATTAATTAGTTTCTGTCCTCCCAGGACTAGGAACTAGTCAAGGTCTCATCTTAGGGATCCCAAATGGACCTAAACTGGACCGATGCCTATTGTCCCTTCAACCGGGATGCATCCTCACTTGGGCACTCTCCTTTAGTAACTTACCTTAACTTACCAGTTTGCCAGACATCCGGTCAACCCGTCAACCTGTCTAAACTTCATGGCAGCTATCCGGTCGGCCCGTTGACCTAACTGGACTTCTTGCCAGATATCTGGTCAGCCCGTCGACCAATCTGGATTTCGTATCAGTTATCTGGTCAGCCCGTCGACCTAGCTGGATTTCGTACCAGTTATCCAGTCGGCCTGTTGACCTAGCTAGATTTCATACCAGCTATCCGGTCCGCTCGTTAACTTAGCTGGATTTCGTACCAACTATCCGGTCAACCCATTGACCTAGCTGGATTTCCTGCACACTTAATCAAGTGGTTAGATTACAACAAATCCTAACTTAACATACTTGTCATTTATCAAAACTCGAGTTAGACCTTTAGTACAAACCACATCAACAATCTCTCATTTTTGATGCAATGACAACCTGAGTTAAGTTAGAGAAAAAAATGCAAATATAGATAAATAATATGGTTTAAGTTATTTGGATTTCGATTTGTTTCAAAGTTTGCTAACTTAATCAACTTAACTCCTTAACCCTACCCCTTTAACATTTATCAATAAACATGGATAGATATTTAAGAAATTGTGCTAAGGAAAGTAAACAAGAAAGCTTTTGACAACATGATAGTTTTCAGGATAACTTAGGGGAAAAAACTCTTATCTTTTTAGAAAATAGTGGCTAAAAGAACTTTTTCAAAACTCTTTAAGATTTAAAAAATAAATTTTGAAGAATAAGTTGGTTTAAAAACTTTTTCAAAAACGTTTTCATCTTTTAAAGAAGTTTTAATTACTTTAAAAAAATTTAAGAGTTGAAAATTTTTAAAGTTAAGGAAAGATAAGTTAAAAAATGGTTGAAAACGCTAGGTTTTGTGATAATAATTTTTTTCAAAACTTGTCAAAAATTATACGAAGTTTTGCAACAATGACAAAATATTTTGCAAGAATTAAGGTTTAATTTTTAATAACTTGTAAAACTTTTCAAAAACAGTATTAGAAGTAGTTTAGAAAAATTGAATTAGTTTTTAAAATAATATTTCAAAACATATGATTTGATAAGTATCAAAATTTTTCAAATATATGATGTTTTAAAACCTTAAAAAAAAAATTCTTATCAAAAGGAAAATTTATTGAATTGTGAGATAATTTTTAGGGATATTGTTGCTCCCCCTGAACCAGATATTTGTTTTTAAAATAATCGAATCAACTATAAATTATCTTTAACTGTCTAACAATTAGTTACTAATTGACTATCAGAAGATAGCAATGTTCACTTGGTTAGTCAGGTTAAGTCATTTTATCCAGTTAGTGTGTGACTAACATGAATTACTTAACCTAATTACTAAAAATTTAGTATTTAACGCTCAGACTTATGTTGATACACTGATACAAGCATCTTAATGTTAGGACCAAAAGTAGCTAGAGGGGGGGGGGGTGAATAGCTCGTCGCGTTCGCTCGGTGCTCGGCGTTGCTTGTTTCTTCAAAGATGTGCAGCGGAAAATACAGAAACAAATACAACCACGCTAACACTAGGATTTTACTTGGTATCCACCTCCAAAGGAGGTGACTAATCCAAGGATCCACACCACGCACACACCCTCCACTATGAAACACTCCTTTTCGGTAACTACCGAGGGTGGAGAAGCCCTACAAGACTCTCGGTACAAGAAGAAGGAAAGAGAAACAAAATACAAGCACAAAGCTTACAATGAATGCAGAAAACCCTAACCCTAGCTTCTCTTCTTGCCTTTGATCCGCCTCTTGACTCGGAGAGCTTCCAAGAACCTTCAAGAACTGGCGATCACAAGCTTTGAGAGTGCTGTGGAGGAGCTGGCGAAGATCTGAGATGAAACAGTGAAGAGCTACCGCAGCCATCGAACGCCTGCAGCTATAAACGATGCCAACGGTCGGATCCCGATCGATTCGAATGTTCCCAATCGATCGGGGAGGCTTTGGATCGATCCACGGATCGATCCAGAGCGCCTCTGTGCTCTGGGAAAACGCCTGGATCGATCCACGGATCGATCCAGCGTTTATCGCGCGAAGCAGCCGCGTCCCAATCGATCCACTGATCGATTGGGACATCTGGATCGATCCACGGATCGATCCAGAGGCTCTCTGTTCGCTGGGACAGGTCTGGATCGATCCACTGATCGATCCAGAGCCTGGATCGATCCACTGATCGATCCAGCACTTGATTTTTGTCCAAACCAAGTCCCAAACCTCCCAAACCAACATCCGGTCAACCTTGACCTGTTGGTATGTCATGCCTAGCATCTAGTCACTCCCTTGACCTGCTAGGACTCCCTTACCAAGTGTCCGGTCAATCCCTTTGACCCACTTGGACTTTTCTCTGTGCCAAGTATCCGGTCAATCCCTTTGACCTACTTGTACTTTTCTTTCATGCCAAGTATCCAGTCAATCCTTTGACCTACTTGGACTTCCCAACACCAGATGTCCGATCATCCTTGATCCATCTGGATTTTCCCTTGCCTGGCTTCACTCACCAGGACTTTCACCTAGCTTCACTCACTAGGGTTTTCCATCTGCCTAGCTTCACTCACTAGGACTTTCACCTGGCTTCACTCACCAGGATTTTCCATCTGTCTAGCTTCACTCACTAGGACTTTCACCTAGCTTCACTCACTAGGGTTTTCCATCTGCCTAGCTTCACTCACTAGGACTTCCATCTGCCTAGCTTCACTCACTAGGACTTTCACCTGGCTTCACTCACCAAGATTTTCCTTCTGCCTGGCTTCACTCACCAGGACTTTCATTCTGCCTAGCTTCACTCACTAGGACTTCCTTCTGCCTAACATCCCAGTTAGGACTTCCCAGTCAAGTATCCGGTCAACCTTGACCTACTTGACTCTTCTTCAATTAACATCTTATTGTCAAACATCTAAACCCAAACCAAGACTCAGCTTGGTCAAACAGGTCAACCTTGACCTGAGGGATGTTACACCAACAATCTCCCCCTTTTTGATGTTTGACAATACCAACACTATCACTTACAATACCACATGTAAGTTAGGCTAATCCCATAGCCTCCTTCTTCATGCCACTAGGTAATGAAAGCATAAATTAAGCTCTTCATTCTCCCCCTAAGAGGGCAAACTCCCTCTAGGTAATGAAAGCCTAACTTACTCCCTTTCATGAGTCCTTTCATTCTCCCCCTATGACCTTCCCATAGGTAATGAAGGACTAAGCTTAACCATACATTCTCCCCCTATTGGCACACATCAACCCATCGTTGGACACACATCAACCTATGCTCTGGGCACACTTCAACAAATCCATTTGTTGAAGACTCTCCCCCTGAAGAGTTGCTCATCGTGATCACAACTTCACTCATTGTGATCACCCGATAATGAGATCCCATAACCGTCATTATCACCTTAACTTCTCCCTCAATGTAGACAAATACCCAACCTTGAGCATTTTCAACCACTTGAGTTTCCACTTGAAATAATGAGGATATCCACTCCCCATTTCTCCCCATTTCAAGTTTAAATGCTCAACTTTGAGCAAGTTCACAACAGAAGGTTAACCACCTTCCAAGGTTCATGAAAAATAATTTTCATGTCTTTAAAGAGTCCCTCCCCCTAAAGACATGGTGGTAACTTCTGTCATTGCACCAACAATGACTTGGAATCCCTAAAACATTAGGAAACCCAAATTTAGAAGTTTTGAGGTTCAAATATTCAAAATTTGAAACATACCTCAACCTAAACTTCAACTTAGCCTTCCTTAACCAATTCATCCTTGTTTTCACATGAAAACACCCTTTTTATGGATACAAATGTATTTTTAGGGGTTTGGAATGGTTACCTAGACTCAAGGAGGTTCAAAGATGCTGAAATCAAACCTTCCCAGCCAAAATCAGCAACTTGGATCGATTGGAGTTGGGTTCCAATCGATTGAACCTTTCTGAATCGATCCACTGATCGATTCAGACTCCCTGGATCGATCGGCTGATCGATCCAGTGAGCTTCTGCTCGCGGGAATTGCCGTTTGAATCGATCCATGGATCGATTCAGGAACTCCAATCGATCCATGGATCGATCGGAGCTCTGATAGTTGCTGAAATTCCATTTCAGTCAACTTCAGAAGCCCCTAGAAAATTCTACAAAAATCTAAAAATTATGAAATTTCGTGTAGACATTATTTAAGGCGTTTACTATCACGGAAAAATAGTTTTCTTTGAAAATACTTCATATTTTCAACGATTTACACAAACTTGAAAACTTGCAAAAACTTTAGTGTTTTCTTCAAGTTTGTGTCTAACTATTCAATGGTGATTACTATCAAAAGATAGCCTTCACCAAGGTTTTCCAAAATCATTTTGAAAACATTTTCAAAACCAATATCCCATCATGTTCCTTGGGCATAATGCACATGACTTGTACATTAGCTTTCCCAATGATGGGAAAACACATAACTATGTGTTTTGATGAATTTAAAACTCAAAGGAATGCACTAAATCAACATCTTGAGTTTTGTTCATCATCCTAACATCTCACTTGTATCTTATGTGCACTAAACCACATACAAGTCACCTTATAGTCTTTGTGAGATGTAGATTTTGGTTTTGCCCTAATCTAGGGATCATGCATATCTATCTAGGCATTTTAGAGATATTAGACATCCACCTAAGATGTCACTTGTTAATAAGTGTTGTTAAATGTCATTTGTCCTTAATTACAAGGAATTAAACTAATGCATGATAATGTTATAGCATACATCAAAATAAAATAACTTTCAAAAGAAAGATTCCTATAACTACATGATGTATGAATGTCATGACATGGTATTTTTGAGTTTTTTTCATAGTGAAACATGAATGCAAAACTAGACATGATGTCATGGCATATTATGGACAAACAATCATGGCAAGATTTAGCATAAATAAAAATATACCTAGATTAACTATCTAGGTATCCTTAAAGTCTTAGCTAAACTTACAACTTAAACCTAGATTGCCCTAAAGTGCTACAAGAGAATGCCAAAGCCTAAATTCGGCATTTCTAATTTCCTTGATTTAATGTATGCCAATTGAAAATAAACATGTCCTCAAATGTTGGCATATTCCATTTTTCCTCAAGAGTAGCACTTTTAAATTTAAGGCCCGGATTGCCTTAAATTGCCTAAGAACATACCAAAATCCCAACTTGATAGTTCTTATGAATTTCCCAAAATGTGCCATTTAAGATTAAAATCAATTCTTCCACCATTAGGCACATTTTACTCTTTCAAGGAGTAGTCAATAGGTCCATTTCATTTTCAAAGGTTAACTAAAACCTTTAAAATGCTCCTTGAGTGTCAATTTCCTCAAAGTTGGGTTAACTACCCTTCTAATCGGAGTTGACACTCTCTAACCCATCTATGGGGTAGAGAAGATGCTCCTAGGAACCCAACACCTATTGGTGCTCCTTGGATGCTCTAGGTATTCACTAGGGATAACTTCCCTAGATACCTTCCTAGTGACCTTGTTTGGCTTCTTGGAAGCCTTGGTCACACTTTCTAGGTCAACTCTAGGGATAACCTCCCTTGTGACCTTGTTTGTGACTTTCTTAGACTTCTTAGAAGTCTTAGTCACATTTGTTACAAAAATACTCTTAGGGATGACTTCCCTAGTATTTTTGGCTTGACCACTAGACCTAGGGTTTGTTCCATAACTATATGGAACTCTATGGTAAGAGGGCACATCCTTCTTAGCCTTTGGTTTGTATCCCAAACCTCTATGGCCATTGGATGACTTTTGTACCCCTAAACCTAGGTTATGCTCATTTTGCCCTAATAGTATATTTTCCATCCTTTTTAGGGTCTTTTCCATTTTATCAAGTCTTGACCTCAAGACTTGATTTTCTATCATTAAATCCTTAGTATTTGGTTCATGAGCATTTTTGTTTCTAGGCTTGTATCTTAAATCCTTAGAGTTATCGCCTAGATTTTTACCTACATTCCTAGCCTTAGGGATAGTAGTTTTGGCATGTAGGGCCACATGCTTTTCCTTAAAGCCCTCATGCTTCCTATTCTTATGGTAAATCGTATTAAAATGATAAAAATTTGACCTTACATGCTTTTTACCATTTTGCAAGGGAATAGGCTCAATGAAAGTTACCTTCCTTTTTACCTTGGAGGCTCCCCCTTGACTAGTGCCTCCTTGAGCCTTGACCATCTTCTTCCCCTTGGGGCATTGACTTCGGTAATGCCCTTTTTGTTGACACAAGAAGCACACAATGTGCTCCTTACTCTTCTTTGTCCCGGGGGTGGTCTCCTTGAGCTTCTCCTTGCCCTTTTGTGCCACTTGGCCCTTCTTCTTGGCCAATTTCGGGCACTTGCTCTTGTAGTGCCCATGTTCCCTACACTCAAAGCATATAATATGATTTTTATTTTTAATTGAAATATTTATACCTTTGCTTGTAGGGGTGGCATCTTTCCCTTTGGATCCGGAGGTAGAAGCTTCCTCTTGATCCGATCTTGATTCTCCTCCATTTGATTTTTCTTGACTCGTGGAGGTAGAAGCTTCTTCAATCTCTTCATCTCTTGACCCGGATGTAGAAGCTTCTCCTTCTTCTTGATCCGGCGTCACCAAGAATTGCTCCCCCTCAATCCTAGAGGTGGAGGCTTCATCATCTTGAACATGAAACAAGGAGTATGCTCCCTCCTTGTTCCCTTCGGTGCATTCCCTTGAGGATGAAGCTTCTTGGATTTCCTCTTCTTCGGAGGTTGAGCATCTCTCAACCTCGGAGTCCTCCTCTTGGTCTTGCTCCAAAGAGTCACCCTCTCTGGATTTTTCATGATCTTGTACAGTGGAGGGGATCTCTTCATGAAGCTTAGCCAATTTGCTCCATAATTCCTTTGCATCTTCAAATTCTCCAATTTTGCAAAGGATGGTGCTTGGCAATAAATTGACCAAGAGCTTGGTCACTTTGTCATTGGCCTCGCACCTTTGGACTTGCTCTTGGCTCCACTTGCTCCTCTTGAGAACTTTACCCTTTGAATTTCTTGGAGCCTTGAAGCCTTCCATTAGAGCAAACCATTGCTCTATCTCCATCATAAGAAAATTTTCGATTCTTGATTTCCAAGAATCGAAACTCGTAGAAGTGTATGGTGGAGCCACCCTTGTGTCAAATCCAAGTCCATCTTGGAATTGCATCTAGAAGTTGAGCTTGATAAAGTCTTGAACTTGAAGAATTTGCTCCAACTTCTTCACCCTCTAGCTTTTCTTGTTATACTTGACCCTTCCGGCAATGATTCCGGTGAAGAGCAACCTCGCTCTGATACCACTTGTTAGGACCAAAAGTAGCTAGAGGGGGGGGTGAATAGATCGTCGCGTTCGCTCGGTGCTCGGCGTTGCTTGTTTCTTCAAAGATGTGCAGCGGAAAATACAGAAACAAATACAACCACGCTAACACTAGGATTTTACTTGGTATCCACCTCCAAAGGAGGTGACTAATCCAAGGATCCACACCACGCACACACCCTCCACTATGAAACACTCCTTTTCGGTAACTAGCGAGGGCGGAGAAGCCCTACAAGACTCTCGGTACAAGAAGAAGGAAAGGGAAACAAAATACAAGCACAAAGCTTACAATGAATGCAGAAAACCCTAACCCTAGCTTCTCTTCTTGCCTTTGATCCGCCTCTTGACTCGGAGAGCTTTCAAGAACCTTCAAGAACTGGCGATCACAAGCTTTGAGAGTGCTGTGGAGGAGCTGGCGAAGATCTGAGATGAAAACAGTGAAGCGGTCCCGCAGCCATCGAACGCCTGCAGCTATAAACGATGCCAACGGTCGGATCCCGATCGATTCGAATGTTCCCAATCGATCGGGGAGGCTTTGGATCGATCCACGGATCGATCCAGAGCGCCTCTGTGCTCTGGGAAAACGCCTGGATCGATCCACGGATCGATCCAGCGTTTATCGCGCGAAGCAGCCGCGTCCCAATCGATCCACTGATCGATTGGGACATCTGGATCGATCCAGAAGCTCTCTGTTCGCTGGGAAGTGCGGATCGATCCACCGATCGATCCAGAGCCTGGATCGATCCATCGATCGATCCAGACTTGGATTTTGTCCAAACCAAGTCCCAAACCTCCCAAACCAACATCCGGTCAACCTTGACCTGTTGGTATGTCATGCCTAGCATCTAGTCACTCCCTTGACCTGCTAGGACTCCCTTACCAAGTGTCCGGTCAATCCCTTTGACCCACTTGGACTTTTCTCTGTGCCAAGTATCCGGTCAATCCCTTTGACCTACTTGTACTTTTCTTTCATGCCAAGTATCCAGTCAATCCTTTGACCTACTTGGACTTCCCAACACCAGATGTCCGATCATCCTTGATCCATCTGGATTTTCCCTTGCCTGGCTTCACTCACCAGGACTTTCACCTAGCTTCACTCACTAGGGTTTTCCATCTGCCTAGCTTCACTCACTAGGACTTTCACCTGGCTTCACTCACCAGGATTTTCCATCTGTCTAGCTTCACTCACTAGGACTTTCACCTAGCTTCACTCACTAGGGTTTTCCATCTGCCTAGCTTCACTCACTAGGACTTCCATCTGCCTAGCTTCACTCACTAGGACTTTCACCTGGCTTCACTCACCAGGATTTTCCTTCTGCCTGGCTTCACTCACCAGGACTTTCATTCTGCCTAGCTTCACTCACTAGGACTTCCTTCTGCCTAACATCCCAGTTAGGACTTCCCAGTCAAGTATCCGGTCAACCTTGACCTACTTGACTCTTCTTCAATTAACATCTTATTGTCAAACATCTAAACCCAAACCAAGACTCAGCTTGGTCAAACAGGTCAACCTTGACCTGAGGGATGTTGCACCAACACTTAAGTCCAGACAATCTACCTATGTATCTCACCCCTTTCTAAGTTTGGCAATCACAAACAAGTAACCCTAATGTGTTGGTGAGATGCTAAAGTCCTAGATCTATAGGAACATATTTTCTATGGGTTTGATCTAAACTAAGACTAAAATTAATTTTAAAAATTCTAAAAATAAAAGAATTTTAATAAAACTGTATAAAGAATTTTACCCTAGAATTTGAAATTTTTTGAAAATATTTTTTAAAATAATGGTCCTAGTCTATGAAACACATTCATAATAATGGTCCTAATTTAATAATCAGACTAAAAAATAACTAACTAAAAATAGTAAGTTAAGTCATATACAATGCATAATAATATATCTAACACGATCAGATTTGATCATCGTCAGCAGGTGGTGGTAGGGGTCACTTAGGAGTGCATAGAGCCTGAAGAATTTGCTCAAATCTGAAGGTCATGTCATCTCGGAGGGAAGTAAATCCAGTGGTCATCTCCTCCCAGAGTGTGCTGAATCCATCCGAGACTGACTGCCGAAGCTGCGCGGACGACTCCTCAAGTCGAGCGAGTCATTCCTCGATGGAGAGAGAAGTTGAAGGCTTGGTCGAGGTCGAAGGCTGGTCTGAAGTCGGAGCATACCCAAATATCTCCTCAGCTGTAAACTCTAGCCACTTGATGTGTGTAGATTACATACACTTGTTTAGCATGTTTTTACATATTTTACGCATGCTTTGTCTATACACTTTCATACTCTTTGGCTTACTTTTAGCATGAATACTTTTCTTTATTCGAAGTTCTTCTCTTGTGTATTTTCTATCTTCATGAGTTGAATTTGGAGAAGAAATGATGTTCGTGACTAATCTAGGCAATAAGCAAAGGAAGACAACATTGGTCATGTGAGCCACACGCCCGTTTCAAAGGAGCAGGGAGGGAAATAACCTTGGCCGTGTGGAGCAGACATGCCATGTAGCTTCACCAGAGGAGGAGAATGACACAACCGTATGGATTGGTACAACCGTGTCTTCCCAGCAAGCATGACCAGAACTTGGCCATGTAGATCTACACGGCCCAAGCAACTTCTCCACATGGCCATGCAACATTTCCAAAGCAAAGGCAAGCCCAGGCCGTGTGTGCCACACGGCCGTGTGAGGTTTCCAGAGGCAAATATTGGCACGGTCGTGTGATCCACATGGCCGTGTGAGCCAGCCAGAGGTAGAGAGTTACACAGTCGTGTGAAGGCCACACGGTCATGTGACCTTGGTCGAGGGAAGAGCAGCTGGGGTCGTGTGTGCCACATGATCTTGACACGGGTCGTGTGGTGCCCGTGCCCTGCACTATATAAGGAGCTTCTTCCTCTTCTAAAAGGGAGGATACTCTCCTTTTTGGGGAGATCAAGTTTGAGGCCAATCTCTATCTTCTCCGACCGTGATCCAGCGTTCGTAAGCCATTTCTATCTCAAATTCAACACCAGAAGCAAGGGATTGGTTCTGAAGATCACTCATCATCGCTAGATAAGCATTTCTATTCTCTTCTCTCGATTTGGATTGAAATATTTATGATCTCTTTGTCTTCAGATCTCTATCTTTACATTATGGAGTGGATTCATTGTTCTAAGACTGAGGAAATATTTGTGGTGTGATTTGATGTAAGAATCTCATAGATATACCAATTTCCTATATTAATAATGTTGTTATATTTTGTATCTATTTGATCTTGTGTGATTTGTTGTGTTTGGATATGATTTCCATGCTTGATTGGATGTTTGTACTACTTATAGATCTCATAGAGGGATTCCCTAGATCATAAAATAGAGGGGCGCTAGTGACAGGCTACCCCGCTAACGGACATCTAGGGAATCACCTTGAAGGGTGAAGGTAGTCTTACAAGGAGGTGGATTGGTTGAGTGCATTTATTCTCTATGCCTTTATGTGGATTGAATGGTGATGTGCTTCTATGTTGTATGACCAAGGGGCGTTGGTAATAGGCTGCCCCGCTAACGGACTTCATGGAGACCATAACTATCAAATTACTAGAGGTATAGATAAAAGTTCCTTGCTGGTTGACTTCTGCAGGAGGAAACCAACAACTTCCTACAAATGCATGACAATTGAGGATAAGAATTGGTAGATCACCTTACATTGATAAATTTCATAATGAAACCGGACTCCTAGAACTCTCACAAAAACCAAGTTCTTACATTTGCTTTTCTATTTCTATTTCTGGTTGCTACTCAGTACATTTACTTCCTTTGTCGATTGTTTAGCTAATTCATTGTGAGACATCTCTATGCTTATAACTAGTCTCTGTGAATTTGATATCTTTTTATTAATGACGACGAAACCGTGCACTTGCAGTTACGTAACAAGTTTTTGGCACCGTTGTCAGGGACTGCATCTATAACATTAGAGATAATCATTTGAGTTAGACTAGACCTTTCTTTTCTTTTCTATTACATAGTTGTAACTAGTCTTAGAAATTCTATTTTCACAATCCCACCTTTTATTTATGTTTACTTTTCCTGCAATTTAATTTGTTGCGATTCAAATTCTACATTTTATATTTTTAGCATTTTGATCTAGTTTGTTTTTCAAGTAAAAAGAATTTTTTTAAAAAAAAAACTTGAGATCTTGTTCTTGTATGCGTAGATCTAACTTTACAGGAAATCTATTACCTCTTGATCCAAAGATTGATAGAACTTTTCATAGAAGGAAGATTTTACAAAGAAATCAAGATGAACAAGAACGCTCTAATATGGCAAACAAACCATTGAAAGATTATGTAGCACCCTTGTTGGTTAGTCCTAGGAAAATGTACCGGTTCCACTGTACAAAATTTTTTTGTACAAGTGTCGAACCTTTCCTTAAATAACCTATTGTGTTCTTTAGAAGTTAAATTAGGAATCGCAGACAGAACTTAACATCATTGATTCCAAATTTAACTTATCTGTTCTTAATGATTTAGATTTGAATCGCAAGCGAAACTTAATACTATTGATTCAAATCCACCTATGTTATTAATTCCATTAAATATTAATTTCTAAAATTGCTTTCCAGGACTGCATGGCAAGACACATGACCTTCTTGGATATGAGAGCAACAACCACTGCCTAGACAAAGCCTTTTAAGGAAAGCTAATATTTAATTTCCTTAAATAACTCTAGGTTAACCAAAAAGAACAACCGAATCACAAATTCGTAAAAGAAGAAAACACAAACTTGAAAAAATAATTTGAAAAACTAGATCTAATGCCTCTTGTGTTTGGAATTCATACAAAAGAAAAACAACTAATATGATGCAGAAATTAATTACTAATTATACCTTCATTTGTATGCAACGACCTATTGATTTTCTATCGTATTCCTCTTCTTACTCTGGACGTTGTGTGGGCAATGATCTACCGATATGAGAACCACCCAAGCTCTTCTTCTTCCTTCCTAGTTTCGACCACCAAAAGCTCCTCCAAGGATGAAGAGGTTCGGCCACCAAAAGCTCCTCCAAGGATGAAGAGATTCGGCCACCACCAAGCTCCAAGGGATGCTAGAAATATTGCCTCCTTTTCTCTCCTTCTTCTCCAAGCAAGATCCGGCAACCACAAGGACTCCAAGGATGAGATGAGGTTCGGCCACAAGATGGAGAGAAGAGAACAGAGAAGGGAATGATGGTCGGCCACACCAAGGAAGAGAGGGGAGGAAAATAGAATATAGGTTAGCCCATGAAGGCATCCCTACCCTCTCTTTTATATCCTTGGTCATGACAAATAAGGAAATTTTTCGCCAAAATTAAAACTCCTTATTTTCTTGTCAATGGTTTATTAAGGAATTTTTAATTAAAATCTCCTTACCACCTCTCTATGGCCGGCCACATCAACACAAGCAAATAAGGAAATTTTTCGCTAGAAAAATTAAAGCTTCCTAATTTGCTTCCGGAAAAATTTAAAAATAAAATTTCTCCTTTTAATCCCTTCATGGTAGTTTATAAAAGGAAACTTTTATAATTTAAAATTTTCTTTTAAACATGTGGATGATTTACAAATAAGGAAAGTTTTCGTCAAAATTAAAACCATCCTTTTAATCTACAAATAAGGAAAGGGATTAATCTCTTCTCTTAATCTTTTGTAGAAAGCTGTAAAAGAAAATTTTTAATTTTTAAACTCTCTTTTAAATCATGGCTTCCACATAAGAAATATTTTAAAATAAAATCCTTTTAAATTTAATAGGGTCGGCCATCTAAGCTTGGGCTCCAAGCAATTGGCCGACCACCTTAAAGGCTCAACATTTAGGCTTGGCCGATCCTAATCTTGAGCTTCAAGCTTGGCTTGGCCGGCCCCTATAGGTTGGGTAAGAAGGTGGGTATAATTCTCTATATACAAGAGGCTACGATAGGGACCGAGAGGAGGAATTGATTTTGGTCTCCCGATGAAATTAAGCTTCCCGTGTTCACCCCGAACACACAACTTAATTTCATCAATAATAATTCATTCCACTAAAGAATTATTATTGAACTACCCACCAATCCCAAATTACGTTTTTGGGCTCTTTTTTTTTATAAGTGTGTTAGTCTCCCTGTGTTTAAGATGTCGAATGCCCACTAATTAAATGAGTTACTTACAAATCACTTAATTAATATTTTAGTCCAAGAGTAGTACCACTCAACCTCATCGTCATATCGGACTAAGTCCACCTGCAAGGTTTAACATGACAATCCTTATGAGCTCCTCTTGGGGTCATTCTCAACCTAGATTACTATGACACAGTTTCCTTCTATAATCAACAACACACACTATAAGTAATATCATTTCTCAACTTATCGGGTTTATTGATTTATCGAGATAAATCTCACTCATTGATAAGTCAAAGAAATAAATACTAAATATATGTGTTTGTTATTATATTAGGATTAAGAGCACACACTTCCATAATAACTAAGGTCTAGTTCTTTTATCAAGTCAGTATAAAAAGAACTTACCTAAAATGGTCCTACTCAATACACTTAGAGTGTACTAGTGTAATTTATTAGTCAAGATAAACTAATACCTAATTATACTACGACTATTCCAATGGTTTGTTCCTTTCCATCTTAGTCGTGAGCAACTGTTTATAATTTATAAAGAACTGATAACATGATCTTCTGTGTGTGACACCATACACCATGTTATCTTTAATATAAATTAATTGAACAACTACACTTAACAAATAAATGTAGGTATTTGACCATTATGATTCTTTATTTCTAAATAAATGTTTATATAAAAGCTAGACTTTTAGTATACACTCTAACAATTGAAAGATTATGTAGCACCCTATGCCAGAGGGCTTCGTTCTAGTATCACAAGACCATCTATTGAAGCCAACAATTTTGAGATCAAGCCTACAATAATCACTATAGTGCAACAAAATTAGTTTGGAGGTGGACCTCATGAAGATTCTAATCAACATCTTGAAATTTTCTACGAAATATGCAGCACAATGAAGATAAACGGTGTTCCATCCGAAGCAGTGAGATTATTATTATTTGGGTTTTCTTTAAGAGATAGAGCAAAACAATGGTTGAATCTTTACCAACTAATAGCATAACCACTTGGGAGCAATGTGAGAAACAGTTCCTTGATAAATTCTATCCTCCAAGTAAGACCGCTCATATGAGAAATCTAATTGCAAGCTTTAGACAATCAGACTCAGAATCTTGATTTGAATATTTATTTGCACGAGTGTTTTTAGGTAAGATTAGAAAATCTCTTGTGTGTCATTAGTAGTTTCAGTGTGTTCAGGATCCCATATTTGATAAGCAACATGGAGAACAACACTGAAAAGACTCTTGGAGAGCTTTGGGCACTATATTTATTAGATGATTCATTCTGTATTTGATACTCTAATTTGGACATAGACTTTGAGTTATGGCAAATCGTACATCTATTATCGAAGTTTTATGGGCTTTCTAATGAAGATCCCAATAGACATCTATAGGAGTTTCATATGGTGTGCTCTATATTGAACCCACATGACATATCAAAAGAAGATGTTAGCCTTCGAGTATTTTCATTCTCACTGGCAGATTCAACAAAAGATTGGTTGTACTGTCTCCCATCCAACTCTATCACCAGCTGATTTAAGATGAAGAAATTATTTTTGGTGAGGTTCTTTCTTGCTTCTAAGATTGTAGCTATTTGGAGGATTATTTACAGAGTCCAACAATTCACAGGAGAATCATTACAAGAATATTGAGAGATATTTAAAGGCCTTATTGCTAGTTTCCCTAAGCACTAGATTAGCAATTAGCTATTGATTATGTACTTCAATGAGGGATTGCTTTCCATGGACAAGAGTATAGTTGAAGCAGCTAGTGGAGAAGCTCTAGTTAATAAGACATCTGCTAAGGCTAGAGAATCTATTGAAATTATGGTTGTAAATTATCAATAGTTTGGGACTAGATCAATAATTGCTAAAGATGTTTATTCCTTTGTTAATGTCTTTCTGACCTGGATCTAGTATCATCAACCTAATCCTCAGTACTATCAAATTCATCAGCATGATATGTATAATTCATTTGCAGGATTTAGGTATAGGAATACACAACAAAGGACTTCTAAGTAGCCCCAGTATTATCAACCTTATTTTCAGTAACATCAGTGACACATTCATCAACACATTACAGTTGCTATCAAATCAACATACTACATCAATTTCTAAGGAGATGGATTGTAGAGTGAGTGGTATTCTTGACCTTATTTTAGTTACTCTACATGACTCTTTTGTTTTTTATATCGTGATATTACAGTTGATCCTGATAATGTTATTGTTGATGATATTGCTATTCCAAATAGTTTTGATGTTACAGGTATTGTTGATAATGATAGAAGTGTAGGGACTTGTAATATGCAGACGAAGCCCTAAGAATCACTTCCTTTGATTACACTACCACCAGATCCAGTTGAGTCTACTATTGCACTTAGTGATGATGGAAGTGTAGGGACCCCCAAGAATCACTTCCTTTGATTGCATGACTGATAGAGCCAGAACCTTTATCGGTCCAAGAGAATGCCACATTCACTGTTTTAGACCCTCCAGGAATTGTATCCTCTTTTTAGTGCATAGGATTTCTACAGACAGTTCATTTGCAATCAATCACATAAGGATGCATTATATCATTTGAATAAAGCCCTAACTCTATATGCAATAATAAAACTTCTGGAGTGGACACTCCAACTGAATCGACTCAACTATCAGAGAAAATTTTTGAGGAGACGATGGTAGAGGGAGTAGTCCTCACTTCACCTACAACCATCCCACTTCCAGATTGGCTTCTAGAACTGAATCGATTTCAACTACCAGAAATTTAGGGGAGTCTATTCCAACTCACTTTTTCTTTTTTCTTTCTGTATTTATATATTTCTTTGCTTGGTAGTTCATTTTTAATTTTTCATAGATTAAGATGATAATTTTGATATGCATAGTGAGGATCTTTTTAAGCCTATTGTTCTCATTTATGTGTGATACACTTGTGATTAATGTTACTTTAGAACTTGCTTAATTCTTTCAAGACCACATTATCATAGGATTACATGATTTTTATGAATGTTATCTCACTTGTTTTTATTCATTTCTTTTGTTGTAGGACCGTTGCGGCCGTCTTAGAAGGGGGTTGGATATCCTACAAAAATAAAAAGAAAGACAACCCTTCTCAAACTCTTTAAGCTAACACTTGCATAATAAACAGAGCAAATAAATAAAACATTAAAAGACGAGGCACAAGATATTTACTTGGTTACAACCGATGTGGTTGTTAATCAAAGGAAGATTAAGCACTAAAACTCCTTTAGGCGGAGAAGCCTCTTACAGCGTTGAAGCACAGAAAACAGAAGCTCAACTACAACTAGAAGTGCACAGGCGTTGGAATTACAAGTAATGAATTCGTTGTAAAGCTTCTGGACCAAGGCTATATTTATAGCCTTGGTCGGGGCACCCCGAAGGGGTTCCGGGTGCCCTGGGGGGATAAAACTTTATCCCCAATGTTCAGATCGAGTTTTGACTCAATATGGTCAAATTCCAGGTTCGGGCGCCCCAGAGCCCAAAGTCAACAGAAGTTGACTTTTTCGTCCAGGACCTCTTCTCCGGTTCAGTTCCGCCTCGGTCTGATTATTCTACTCCGGATCCGCTCGCTTGGGTGATCTCTGCTATTCAGAAAAGGGCTCACATGAACCCAAGTTTCGATCTTCTTGAGCAGCCTTCCGCTCTGGCTTCTCGTCCCTTGGAATCGCCGCGTGTTTCCTTCTCGTCCACCAGCGTACTTATCCGCAGTCTTCGTCCCTCGGTCGCACCCCGTGCCGACCTTCTTGCTAGCTGCGTCTCTTGCTCCCCGAGCAATCTTCCGCTCCGGCTTTCATCCCTCAGAACCACCGCACGCTTCCTTCTCGTCCACCGGGGTACTCTTCCGCAGCGCCTCGTCCCTCGGACGCACCACATGTCGTCCTTCTCGCTAGCTGCGTCTTCCGCTCGAGTACCTGTGCTCCTAAGCTCCTGCACATTTAGACACAAAGTTAAAACAATATAGGACCTAACTTAACTTGTTGATCACACCAAAACAACCTTGGGGTTCCAACAGTTATCATATGTTGCTTGAATAATTCCCTTATCTTTGGTTATGTCATTCTTTCTCTCTTCCATTTATTTAACTTTCTTACACATTTGGATGTGGATAATTTGGATGTTATATGATGAGTGTTTTGTCCAGGACGGACAAAAGTTTAAGTGTGGTAGAGAGGAATAGCTTAGTAGAATTTAGGGGAAACATAGATAAGTCATGATTAATCATCAAAGGTGAGTCATACTATTTATCTTTTTAGTTGAGTTATTGATGATGCATAGGAAAGATGTACAACATGTTGAAAGAAAGAAAAAAGATAGAATAAAATTTGGAAAAGGAAAAAAAAGTGGAAAAATTGAAAACAAAAACATAAGAAAGAAAAAAAAAAATACTTTTGACATGTTATGCCATTTTATACTCATTTAGTATAGAATTTTTGGAAGCGACAATTTTTATTGTAGCAACATTTAGATTTTATTGTATATTATGAGTGAATTTTTATTGTGAAAAGCTATAGTAGGAGTTGTTCATATTTTTATTGAGTTGTGAAAAGTTAACTTGGAAGTTTGGATGTACTACTTTTGGGGCATTATTTTGTTATACTCATTTGTATAGCATTCCATTATGTCTATGTCTTCCACCCTTACCTTGCTTTATCTTCCTCATTTCTTTTCTTACACACTATTATTTGCTTTGATTTATGTTTCTCTTACATAAAATAAGCCTTCATTAATTTATTGTGCATTCCTATGTATATTGTAGTGGTGAAAAGTAGAAGAAAAACAAGCATATGGTAGTGCATAAATCATGAGTAGCTTGAGTGATCTCCACGATTGCATGTATATGAGAGGAGAGCCATCATCATTTACTTTGTGACATTTATTTTTTTATTATTCTTAGTTTATTTATTATGGATTGAAGTTATCATATTTGTTAATCAATGTATAAATTAAATTTATGAATGTTTGGGTCATTGGAATTGGGCAATCCTAGGTAACTTTCTTTCCCAATTTTCAAAACATGATGGAGAATTGTTATGGGAATACATCTTTAGTTATCTTTTATGTTTTTTTTACTTACTTGAGATGAGTAAGAATAAGTGTGGGAAGTTGATAACTAGTATTTTTATCTATTATTGTAGCTCTTCTTCTTGGCATTTTAAATTTCTCATATGATAAGTTTGGTGTTTATATCATGATTTACGAGTAGAAATTTATTTTGGACTTAATTATAAATTTTCTACAATTATGAAATTAAATCCCATATTTTTAATGTGGTTTTATAGGAAATCCAAAGAACCCTGGATTAGAGTTGAGTCAGATCGAATTTGGCTTGATTTAGAGGTCAAATGGAGGAAATCAAACTAAATCAATATAAACCATTGATCTAGATCTAGAGATATCTTGTTCCTTCACTCCATCTAGATCTGAAGCTACATGGACTGTTTGATCAAATTCGTCTTAATTTAATTTCAAATGATCTAAACTGCTCATCTCATGATCGGACAGTAAAATATTCATCCATCTTCCTCATCAAAATGAACGGTTGAGATTGAAGGAAAAAAATCCTTTATTTTCTCTCCTCCACACAGACAAATAGCAGTAGGGATCCTTTGGTCCACAAATTATCAAACAGGGGATGGTCCATTGCATGAGGACCCTTGATTTGGATAGACTTCACCTATAAATAGATGGGGTCCATCCACATCAAGGGTCTAAAATAGTGGACCATCCTCTGGTCCCTCAATTTGTGGACTAGAGGATCCCTCCTCGACAAATAGTGGGCTTGGGCTAAGGGGTTACTATTTACATTTGTTTCTCTTCTTCCCCCTGACGGTCGACACCCACAAACTTCTTCCTCTCGCGATCTTCTCCAATCCGGTGGCGGCAACAACTCCTGTGAGCGGTGGCGAGCTCATCTCAATGCCCTCTGCCACCAGGGTGGCTCTGCTCTGATACAGCGGTGAATTCTCACATCTCTCGGCTCAAGGAACACGTAGCTTCAATCTAGGATTTCCTTGCCGGAGTGGTTCTGCTCCGACAAGGCATCCGGATCTGCATCTCTTCCTCATAGAATCCCCTGTAACGTGGTTGCGAGAGCAGAGGATTCCAGAGGAAGCCAACTATCTTTCTTATTCTTCTCTAACAATCTCTTCTCTGAGTGCACCACTGAGGCTGTGGTGGACTTTCCGCGGACATGGTTGCAAAGGCAGGCATATTTCCAACAACCTCAGTTATACACCAGATTATGGCAGAAGCATCTTCCTCCTAACTCCAACCGACAACTCCTTTGTTCATCTCAATTTGTCACCAATTCCAGCGGAAAGACAACAAGATGCTGCTTGAATTCCTCGTCTGTTTTTGTTAGAATCTTGTTTTGGTTTCTATCGTGTTGGAATTCTGAGATGGTTCCTGTTGGTGTTGTAATTGTGTGTTGCTTCTTGTCGATTTAATCTATCAATTTCATGTGGTTTGCATTGTGGGGAAAAGTTGATCAGAGATCAGTCACCTAAGTAGTTGTTCACCGACGTTGGTGGTTCCATCTCTGGGCCCCCTTGTGACGGAGGAGGGTAGTCGAATTGGAACGATCGTGGAAAAGAGAGATTGGTTAATTTAGTTCATTTTTGCATTTGATTTTGTAGTTGTGTTATGATGAATGTTAGATTGTTAAGTCTTGCACTTTGTTAGGTTTTTTTTAACTTTATTTGATTTTATTTATACATGATTGCTAAACTTGGATCATATGGTGACAATGTGGTGTAAGTTTATCAATTATGCATAGTTAGGTTTTGTTTAATCGCTGTTAAGTTTGCTTAGTTAATTGCATTTGTTAGAATATTTCTCTTTCCTTATGCATGTTTATGGTACTTGTTATGTTTACATATTATGTCTATTGATAGATGTTCTTGTGTCATAGTGTGACAATGTTGTGCAGAGAAATCTTCAATGGCTAGATAGGATAGTTGGTTAATTTTTTTATGCATGTTTATTCTGTAGAAGGGATACTTGTAGTGTAGAGTGACACTGCACTGTGAGTTCATATTTGCTTGTTTGTTAGGATTTCATTTATAGCATTAGGTTTAGAGAACAAACCCTTGGTTAAATTTGGTCTGAAAATAAATGCCTTACCATTAGTTTCACGTGAGAGACGACTCGGTCCTCTAGTATACTACCTTAGTATAGGTTAAAGGGTTTCGGTTGAGTAGAAATTATTAATTTGATCTGAGAGAGTGACAAACACTCGACATCAGTCAACCACCTAGATTTAAAAGTATAGATTATCCTAACCATGTATTTAAACTAAAGAAAGCATTGTACGATCTAAAACAAGCACATAGGGTATAGCATGAAGATTATCTACCTATCTAATTTCTAAAGAATTTAATCAAGGTTGAGTTAAGTCAACCCTTTTTTGTACAAAATCCTTAAATCAGATATATTTATAACCCAAGTATATATATGCAATATAATTTTTAGTTTAACAAACTCAGAATTTTTACTAGAAATTATAATCTTAATGGGATAAGAATTTAAAATGAGCCTAGTTGGTAAACTAACATGTTTTTATGCTTACAAATTAAACAAACCAATGAAGGAAATTATGTATAACAACAAAAATATACAAAAGAATTACTTAAAAGAATGGGAATGAAAAATACTAAGGAAATTAAAACACCAATGACAACTAATATAACATTAGATAGTGATTTAAATGGAAAACTTGTTGACCTTCAATATTATAAAAGTGTCATAGGTAGTCTGTTATACTTAACTGCAAGCCAACATAATATTTTATTTATAATTAGTATGTGTGCAAGATGTCAAACTTATGCTAAGGAGTCTCACCTAACTAATGTTAAAAGAATCTTTAGATATCTAAAAGGCACAATTAATATGGGAATGTTATATCCTAGGACAACAAACTTTGAACTTACAGGATTTTCTTTTTCAAATTATCCCGACTATAAACTGAATCAAAAAAGTATAGGTGGTAGATGCCAACTTTTTGGACCATTACTAGTCAGCTGGTTTAGTAAAAAATAACACTGTGTTGTTTTATCTACTACTGAAGCAGAATACATAGCAATAGGTGAGTGTGTAGCATAATTATTATGGATGATGCACACATTAAAAAGACTAAACTTAAAATAGAAAAACCTTTATTGATCAAATAAGTTCAATTAATATAACCAAAAATCTAGTACATCATTCAAGAACAAAATATATTGAAATTAAATATCACTTTGTTAGAGACATTGAATTTAACTATGTTGAATCTAAGTCAAATTTGGCTGACATCTTTACTAAACCACTTCCAGAATCTAAGTTTAGTAATTTACGATGACAATTGGGGTATGTGTGTTATAGAGTAGGACTTGCTGCTATTTTTCAAGCATTTTTAAATATTTTTTACAAAAATTATTATATGTTTTGAATCAACAAATTGATTGGACTTAGCCTAAGTTTCTCCTAGAAAGCATGAACCTATAGTTCTAGGTAGTCATCATCTCACAAGCACATCAAGATTACCATACTTGTGTATTCAAAATACTTAGAATGTTGTGAGATGCTTAAAGTTGTGCTTAGACTTCACATGCTTATATTCACGCATCAATATATGTTTGGGTGAAAAATACCATCTTACATTAGTCAAGTCAAGTAATCCTTCATAGCAAACCACCTAGCTAGATAATATTGTTTAACATGACTAACCAAGTAAAAACTACTATCTTTTGGTAGCTAATCAGTAACTAAAGATTAGACATTTATCTAAGGACAAATTCCTAAATGAATAATTTTAAAGTAAAATTTTGCAAATGTCAAGTTAAGGGAGAGGATGTGTCTTAAAAGAAATTCAAAAAAAAAAATTCTTCCAATAGTGTTTTGAAAATTTTATTTTAAAAACTTCTTTGAAAAATACTTGGGAATTCTTTTGGAATATATTTGAAAACACTCTTTTAAACAAAAAAAAAAGTCTTTGAAACTCTCATATTGCTTCTCCTTACTTGACAAATCTTAGAATTTTTTTTCACAAAAGTCTCCTTACTTGAAAACATTATTTAAGTGCTTAAATAATTTTTTATAATTTTAAGTACAAAGTTGGAGACAAAATTTTCATTATTTCAAAATGTTAAAGGAAGGTGACCATAGCTTGATTATTGATTTGCTTAGTTTATTTATATGTTTTGATGAATGTCAATGGGGGAGGGTAATGAGTTTAAGACAAGAAAAATCATAACCCAACAAAAATAACAATGTTGAGAGAATGAACATAATGTTAATTATTTTTTTCTCATAAATATATTCATGCTGTTAATTTTTATATATTTTTCTAACTTTAACTCAGGTTATCATTACATCAAAAATTGAAAGATTGTTGGTATAGTTAGCAATAATAATCAAACTTAAGTTTTGATATATGACAAAAGGGTATAGTTAGATGTTGTGTGTCCTAATTAGTTTACCAAGAATGCAGGATTAAAAGACTTGATGAATCTAAAGGACCAGACACTAGGCTAAAGTCCAGTCAGGTCAGGGAGGATCAGACAATTGGCAGGAAGTCCAGTTGGGTCAGAGAGGACCATATAGTTGATAGAAAATCTAGTCGGGTCAGGGAGGACCAGACAACTGACTGAAATCTAAATAGGACATCTAACAAGATGACCTAGTGGGTCAAGAGATCAAAGTCAAGTAAGTCTGTAAATGCTAAGTGGAGGTAAGCAACAAGAGGAGAGATCTAGTGAAGATGCATTCCCGGTTGAGGGAACAAGTAGGTATCAGTTTGACCTAGGATTTCAATGAAATTCAAAGTTACGACCGAACAATCCTAAGACTGACATATTCATTTTAATACTATCTTTTTGTTGGAACCCCGTGATAGTTTTGATATAATCAGCTAGGTTAAATTAGGTCATGTTGTGTTTGATCCTTGTGTCTAAGTATGGAGGAACTTAGGAACACAAGAAGTTGAGCAGAAGACACAGCTAGCGAGAAGGATGACACGGGAAGGGAGCCGACGGGTTTGGTGCATCCAAGGGGCGAGGTGCTGAGGAAGAGTACACCGGTGGACAAGAAGGGCGTATGCGACATTCCGAGGGATGAGAAGCCGGAGCGGAATCCTGATCGAGGAGAAGGCTAGAAAATGGGTTCGATGGTTGCGGTCACCCAAGCGATCGGAGCTGCAAGATGAGCAAAAAGAAGGTTGAAAATACTACTGGAGGCGTCTTCAAAGGGAGTTGAAGGCGCCTCTGAGGCGCCTTTGCACACCTCCGCACCTTCACTGTGGAAGGCACCTTCCATGGCTAGAAGACACCTTCAAGGAACAGTACGAAGGCACCTTCCAGCCCTATGGAAGGCACCTTTGACTAGATTGAGTTTAGCCATTGCCAAAGGATAAACCTTTATCCTTTGGCGCCTCTCTGGAGGCACCTTCCAGCCTCAGATAAGATTTTCCAAGGGTTATAAAAAGACCCCTGGACCTAGGAAATAGATAACAACTTCAGTATTCATTTCCTAAATACTTTCTAAACTTCCAACGAGTGTAAGAGGCTTCTCCACCTTCAAAGAAGGAGACTTTTTAGTGCATTTACTTGCCTTGGATTAACAACCACCTAAGTTGTAACCAAGTAAATTTGTTGGCCTCATTTATTTTATTAGTTGTTCATTTCTGTTTATTATAATTGTGAAATTACTATTAATTAAAGTCCAAAGTTTGGGAAAGGTTCTTTTTATTTCTTAATGGGCAATTCACACCCCCCCTCTCTTGTCAGCTCCGCTGCGCCAACAAGTGGTATCAGAGCTCAACCGCCTCAGAAAGACTAACTACCGACTAAAGCACCGAAACAATGGTCAGACCGACAATCTATCTGCCAAAATTCTAGGGAGAATTTACGTCTTGGAAGAAACACATGGAGATATTTTTTAAAACTGATTTTGATTTATTATTAATATTAAAATATAGATTTGTAGCACAGAAAGACAAAGAGGAGTATCAATGGACCAAAAAGGAGCAAGCAGATTTCGTGGTAAATGGACGAGCTAAATTCCATCTACTGAGCGTACTACCTCCGTAAGAAGTCAACAGAATCGGCGCCTACGAATCAACAAAAGAACTTTGGGAGAAATTCCTGGAACTACATGAAGGTACGTCAGAAGCCAAACTCGCAAAACAGGATCTACTCCGGAACCAAATCAACAATCTCCAAATGGAAGAAGGTGAATCAGTTGCTCAACTACACGGAAGAATCAAGGAGCTAATCACTAGCCTAACAAACCTTGGAGAAATGGTAACCAATGGGGGCATGCTAAGGTATGATTTAAATGCATTCTCGAGAACACCGGAATGGACATGTATAGTAGACTCCTACTATATCTCCAAAGATCTCAAGGTGACTACTTTAGAAAATCTTTTCTCCACTTTCAAATTACACGAATCTCGGTGTGCAGGACAAAGAAAAGAATCGAGTCAAAACATTACCCTAAAGGCAAGAACGGACGATCCAGACTCCAAAAAGTCAATTGATGGAGACGAAGCGTCTCTAATGGTAAGAAAATTTAGTAAACACATTAAATCTAATAAATTTAATAAGTCACGGGAAAAGAAGCACTTTCGGAGTAAAAGAGAGGTCTGATGTTACAACTGCCAAGGGGAAGGGCATATCAAAGATGAATGCCCTAAACTAAAGAAGAAGGAGAAAGACAAGGGCAACAGACCAAAGCACAAGAATTTGAAGGTCGCATGAGATGAATCATCATCCTCTGAGTCCAAGATTGAGGCCTTCTCCGGACTAGCCCTACTGGCCGACCACCAAGAAGAAGATGAAAGCAGCTCAAAAATAGGCATCGATAAAGGGGGAGAATCATCAGAAGAAAGTTGCGATGAAGGGGGAGCATCAGAACACGAATATCGGTGTGCAGGACAAAGAAAAGAATCGAGTCAAAACATTACCCTAAAGGCAAGAACGGACGATCCAGACTCCAAATAGTCAATTGAAGGAGACAAAGTGTCTCTAATGGTAAGAAAATTTAGTAAACACATTAAATCTAATAAATTGAATAAGTCACGGGAAAAGAAGCACTTTCGGAGTAAAAGAGAGGTCTGATGTTACAACTGCCAAGGGGAAGGGCATATCAAAGATGAATGCCCTAAACTAAAGAAGAAGGAGAAAGACAAGGGCAACAGACCAAAGCACAAGAATTTGAAGGTCGCATGAGATGAATCATCATCCTCTGAGTCCAAGATTGAGGCCTTCTCCGGACTAGCCCTACTGGCCGACCACCAAGAAGAAGATGAAAGCAGCTCAAAAATAGGCATCGATGAAGGGGGAGAATCATCAGAAGAAAGTTGCGATGAAGGGGGAGCATCAGAACACGAATATCGGTGTGCAGGACAAAGAAAAGAATCGAGTCAAAACATTACCCTAAAGGCAAGAACGGACGATCCAAACTCCAAAGAGTCAATTGATGGAGACGAAGTGTCTCTAATGGTAAGAAAATTTAGTAAACACATTAAATCTAATAAATTGAATAAGTCACGGGAAAAGAAGCACTTTCGGAGTAAAAGAGAGGTCTGATGTTACAACTGCCAAGGGGAAGGACATATCAAAGATGAATGCCCTAAACTAAAGAAGAAGGAGAAAGACAAGGGCAACAGACCAAAGCACAAGAATTTGAAGGCCGCATGAGATGAATCATCATCCTCTGAGTCCAAGATTGAGGCCTTCTCCGGACTAGCCCTACTGGCCGACCACCAAGAAGAAGATGAAAGCAGCTCAAAAATGAGCATCGATGAAGGGGGAGAATCATCAGAAGAAAGTTGCGATGAAGGGGGAGCATCAGAACATGAGGTAAGTGAGTCACATGCACTATTTCCCAAGCAGTCATTTAATTTCATTAAGATTCTTTCTAAGGATTTGGTAAAATTAGAAAAAGAGAACATTGATTTAAAAAGACAATTAGATAGTTTAAAACTAGAAAAAAATAAATTAAAAATGTAAATTGAAACTTTGGAAAAAGAACATGCATGTTTTAAATTAAGTAATGTTCAAAAATAAAAAATTAGAAATTATGGTTAGATAAATTGGTATTTACGATTTCACAGGGGTCAAATTAGAAAGATTCCCAGAAGTTATATACCTCCAAAATTTCTGATTAATTTAGTAGATAGGAACCTATATTGGATTTCAAAGTTATGCTTAGACTAATTTTTTTTTAAAATAGGGTTAAAATGTCAAAAAGGAAATTAAATATTAATTTCTTTAAAAGACTTTGTTTAAGAAAATGATTGTTGTTCCAATATCCAAGAAGATCTAGTACCTCGCCACAGTCTATCCAAGAAGATCTAGTACCTCGCCACAGTCTGAAAGTCAATTATTGAATTTAATATTTAATTGACTAACTATTAAATGATTCACAATTATAATCATTTAACAAGTTTTAAAATTCTTTAAGGATTAGTCGAATTTTTAGAATTGACAAATGTTTTCTTTAAAACTCTTTATTGTCAAATACAAAGTAAAGTATGACTTTATGGAAACTTTTTAAGTCCCTAAAATTTATTTCAAACTTTCTAACTTTTTATGTTATTTTCCTATTATTTTGATGTGATCAAATGGGGAGGAATAGATACAAATTTAGGGGATATTATAAAATTTTGAATTTTGATAACTCAAAATTTTGACTTTTGCAAATTTTGAAGTTTGCTAACTCATTTACAACATTATAAAATTTTGAATTTTGCCACATTATACTTAATGTTTCTATAATGTTATTTGTGCAATTTTTTTTACAATATTTATTGCACTATTTTTACCATAACTTGAACTTCGATTGATGCACATCAAAATGGGGAAGATTGTTGGAACTCCATGGTAGTTTTGATGTGATCAACCGGGTTAATTTAGGTTCTGTTGTGTTTGATCCTTGCGTCTAAGTGTGCAGGAACTTAAGAATATAAAAAGTCGAGCGGAAGACACAACTAGCGAGAAGGATGGCGCAGGAAGGGAGCCAACGGACTCGGTGCATCCGAGAGATGAGGTGATGCGGAAGAGTACACCGATGGATGAGAAGGGCGTACGCGACATTCCAAGGGACGAGAAGTCGGAGTGGAAACATACTCGAGGAGAAGGTCGGAAAATGAGTTCGATGGCGGCGATCACCCAGGCGATCGGAGCTACAAGAAGAGCAAAAAGAAGGCTAGAAATACTGCTGGAGGCGTCTTCAAAGGGAGTTGAAGGAGCCTCCGCGCGCCTACGCACCTTCACTATGGAAGACGCCTTCCATGGCTAGAAGGTGCCTTCGAGGAATAGTATAAAGGCACCTTCTAGCTATGGAAGGCACCTTCAACTAAGCTGAGTTTAGCCATTCCCAAAGGATAAAACTTTATCCTTTGGCGCCTCTATGGAGGCGCCTTCCAGCCTGTTGGAAGCGCCTTCCAGAATCTGATAATATTTTTCAAGGGCTATAAAAAGACTTCTAGACTTAGGAAATAGATAACAATTTCAGTATTCATTTTCTAAATACTTTCTGAACTTCCAACGAGTGTAAGAGGCTTCTCCGCCTTCAAAGAAGGAGACTTTTTAGTGTGTTTACTTGTCTTGGATTAACAACCACCTAGGTTATAATCAAATAAATCTGTTGGCCTCATTTATTTTATTAGTTGTTCATTTTTGTTTATTATAATTGTGAAATTGATGTTAATTAAAGTCCAAAGTTTGGGAAAGGTTCTTTTTATTTCTTAACAAGTAATTCATCCCCCTCTTGTCGGCCCTGCTACGCGAACACTTTTGTCTATCTTACTAACTCTATGGTGCAAGACATCAAAGCTGAAAGTTGGATGGAAAAGGAACTTCCAGACGCTCAGAAGGATCCAAGCTCCTAGAAGTCCGGGTTCCCCGAGTGGGTCCAGGCACCTATATAGACCCGAACTTAGCTTCGCGGGCGGGTGAGTTGGCAGATGTTGATTGGTTGGCCCACGTCATTATCTAGACGCTCGGGAGTGGTCTAAGTGCTCGGAAGTGATAAAGACGAATCAAATAAGACTTCGCTAAGGAGTAGCTACGTCAACAGTCCAAGTGCCAAGAAGGGATCTAGGCCCATAGAGATGGATAATCTGTGATGAAGGTGGATCATATAGGCTTTAGTGGAGGCACCTAGGGTTGGTCTAGGCACCTGGAAAAGTTTATAAAAGTAGCTTTTGTTGGAACCCCAAGGTTGTTTTGGTGTGATCAACAAGTTAAGTTAGGTCATGTGTGTTTCTAACCTTGTGTCTAAGTGTGCAGGAGCTTAGGAGCACAGGTAGTCGAGTGGAAGACACAGCTAGCGAGAAAGATGACACGTGGTGCGTCTGAGGGATGAGGCGCAGCGGAAGAGTACACCGGCGGATGAGAAGGAAGAGTGTGGTGGTTCCGAGGGACGAAAGACGGAGCGGAAGACTGCTCGAGGAGCAAGAGACGCAGCTAGCGAGAAGGACGACATGCGGTGCGTCCGAGGGATGAAGACTACGGATGAGTACGCCGGCAGACGAGAAGGAAACACGCGGCGATTCCGAGGGATGAGAAGTCGAAGCGGAAGCCCACTCGAGAAGACCGGAAGTTGGGTTCAGGCGAGCCCTTTTTCGGATGGTCGAGATCACCCAAGCGAGCGGAGCCGGAGCAGAAGGACCCGGACCGAGGCAAGATAAACCGGAGCAGAGGGCCCGGACCAAAAGCCAACTGGAGTTGACTTAGGGGTCCGGGCACTCGGATTCATTCCGGGCGCCCGGACGTCCGGGCACTCGGACGTCCGGGCACTCGGACGTCCGGGCGCCCGGAACCACTCCGGGCGCTTGGAAGTCAATATTTGACTGAATCACATTTTACGTGATCTAAACGTTGGGGGATAAAGTTTTATCCCCCATAGGGCGTCCGGAACCTTTCCAGGCGTCTCGACCAAGTCTATAAATATAGCCTTGGTCTAGAAAGTTAAAACAACTCAGAAATTGTAATTTCAACACTTGTGCGCTCTTAATTGTAGTTTAGCTTCTTTCCTTTGTGCTTCATCATTGTACGAGGATTCTCCGCCTGAAAGAGTTTCTTTAAGTATGATCATCTTCCTTGGATTAACAACCTCCCCGGTTGTAACCAAGTCAATCCCGGTGTGCCTCGTTTTTCTGATTTACTTTCTGCTTACTTTAATTTACAAGTATTAGTTTAAGAGTTCAAGAAGGGTGTTTTTGTTTTTATTTTACAGGGCTATTCAACCCCCCCTTCTAGCCGGCCACAACGGTCCAACAAAGTGGTATCAGAGCCAAGGCGCTTCAGGAGGACTAACCGCCGAACGAAGCAACAAGATGGTCAAACCAAGCATTCACCCACCGAAATACGAAGGGGATTTCGCTATCTGGAAGAAACTGATGCAGGTATTTTTCACAATAGAGTTTGAATTAGTTTTAACAATGAAACTTGGATTTGAATCTCCATAGGACAAGGAAATACATCAATGGACAAAAAAGGAGTAGGCTGACTACATGGCAAACTGTAAAGCAGAATACCATATGTTAAGCGTTCTTCCTCCACAAGAAGTCAATCGAATCGGCAACTATAACTCCGCGAAGGAACTTTGGGAGAAATTCCTCGAGCTGCACGAAGGAACTTCCGAAGCCAAGCTCGCCAGACGAGATTTGCTTCGCAATCAGCTCACTAGCCTACGACTTGGGGAAGACGAGACAGTCGCGCATCTGCACTCAAGAATCAAAGAGATCATCACCAGACTGTCGAATCTCGGAGAAAAGGTAAGTAACCAAGATTCGCTAAGGTACGCATTAAATTCGTTTCCGAGAAATTCAAAATGGGCATCACTAGTAGATGCCTTTTACATTTCAAAAGATTTAGAAAAAATTTCATTAGAAGAATTTTTCTCGACTTTTGAAGTGCACGAATCAAGATGTGCAGGTTCAAAGGAGCCCAAGAACAACGTCACCCTCCAAGCTTCGAGAGACGAACATGAGTCGGAATCTTCCCTCGACGATGAGGAAATGGTAATGATGGTAAGAAAATTCAAGAAACTTTGTAATTTTAGATCTACTAACCATCCGTAGGGGAAAAAGAAAAGGGCGATCCACTGCTACCACTGCGACGAAGAAGGGCACGTCAAGGACAACTGCCCCAAGCTGAAGAACAAGGACAAGGAGAAGGGTAAGAAGCCCATTCAAAAGCGAAAGGCCCTAAAGGCGACGTGGGACGATACGTCGTCGGAGTCGGAAGTCGAGGCATTCTCCGGCCTTGATCTAATGGCAAGTCATCAAGACGACGACTGCGAGTCAAGCTCTTCTGAAATGAGCATCGAAAGCATCGATGAAGGGGGAGCCACGTCCGAAGAAAGCAGCAGCTCAGGGGGAGAAACGGACAACGAGATCGACAAGGTAAGTCAGGTACGATCTCTTCCTCCCGGTAAAATGTTTAAGTTCTTTAAACTTTTAACAAAAGATTGCTGCAAATTAGAAAATGAAAATAAAAATTTAAAAGTAATTCTAGCTAAGTCTTGTCCCTTAGAAGAACTAGACAAATCAAAATTAGAAAATGAGAAATTGAAATCAGAAAATAAAGATCTGAAAATTCAAATAGATAATTTGAAAAACTATGCATGCTCATCTAATTTTAGAAAATTTAAAATTTTGAATTGGTATTATAGATATCACCAGGGACAAATTAGGAATATCTCTAGAAAATATGTCCCTAAGAAATTTTTAATCAATCTAGTAAATTGGAACTTATATTGGGTTCTTAAGTCCTGTTTAAATTAAACTATTGATTAGACTTAGAGCTTTTGGGGTGAGAAAATTAAACATTGAAATTCTTTATGATGTTTTGTTTAAGGAAGTGGTTGTTGCTCCAATAACCAAGAAGGCCTAGTGCCTCGCCACGACCTAGAAGCCAAAATATTGAAATAAATGTTTAATTAACTTTCTGTCAAAACATTAAAATTAGAATTAATTAATACTTTTAAAGTTTTTCAAATAGTTTTATACTTAGAAAAATATTTACGTGAAATTTTTGCAGACTTAAAAAATTATTTTTCTTGAAAATAATTTTTTTTAACAATTTTTTTTTTTGTATTTTTTTTTCTTAGAAAAATTCTCTTTTATACTTAAAAGAATTTTAGGAAGATATTTTTTCGCCTAAGTTAAAAGTTGAAAATTTCTGCTTAAATTTAATATATATATATATATATATATATATATATATATATATATTTGCAAACGTTGTCTAAAGTTAGAATTTTTTTACTTATAATTTCACTTAGAAACTTTTCTTAAAATTTTACTTAAAAATCTTTTTCTAGAGACTGTTTATGTAATATTATTGCAAAATTTTTAAGGATCTCAAAATTTTCTAAGTTTTCTACCCTTAGATTTTTTTTTTCTTAGAACCTCATTTTTATGTGATCAAAGGGGGAGAAGGAAAAGTATAAGTCTAAGGGGAGATAGACCAAAATTTTTACTTGTTTTATTTTTGTACTTAATTGAAAATTTTAGTTAAGTTTATTTTATATCTATTTTTACCCTAGCTTAACTTGGGTTGCTCACACCAAAAAGGGGGAGATTGTTGGAACCCCAAGGTTGTTTTGGTGTGATCAACAAGTTAAGTTAGGTCCTGTGTGTTTCTGACCTTGTGTTTAAGTGTGCAGGAGCTTAGGAGCACAGGTAGTCGAGTGGAAGACGCAGCTAGCGAGAAGGACGACACGCAGTGCGTCCGAGGGACGAGGCGCTGCGGAAGAGTATACCGACGGACGAGAAGGAAGCGTGCGGTGGTTCCGAGGGACGAAAGTCGGAGCGGAAGACTACTCGAGGAGCAAGAGATGCAGCTAGCGAGAAGGACGACATGCGGTGCATCCGAGGGATGAAGACTGCGGATGAGTACGCCGGCGGACGAGAAGGAACCACGCGGTGATTCCGAGGGACTAGAAGCCGGAGCGGAAGCTCACTCGAGAAGACCAGAAGTTGGGTTCGGGTGAGCCCTTTTCCGGATGGTCGAGATCACCCAAGCGAGCGGAGCCAGAGCAGAAGGACCCGGATCGAGACAAGCTGAACCGGAGCAGAGGGTGCCCAGATTCATTCCGGGCGCCCGGAAGTCAATATTTGGCTGGATCGCCTTTTACGCGATCTAAACATTGGGGGATAAAGTTTTATCCCCCCAGGGCGCCCGAAACCCTTCCAAGCGCCCCGACCAAGGCTGTAAATATAGCCTTGGCCTAGAAGCTTAAAATAACTCAGAAATTGTAATTCCAACACTTGTGCGCTCTCAGTTGTAGTTTAGCTTCTTTCCTTTGTGCTTCATCGTTGTACGAGGCTTCTCCGCCTGAAGGAGTTTCTTTAAGTACGATAATCTTCCTTGGATTAACAACCTCCCCGGTTGTAACCAAGTCAATCCCTGTGTGCCTCATTTTTCTGATTTACTTTCTGCTTACTTTAATTTACAAGTATTAGTTTAAGAGTTCAAGAAGCGTGTTTTTGTTTTTTGTTTTATAAGGATATTCAACCCCCCCTTCTAGCCAGCTGCAACGGTCCAACATAGCTTTGACTAGCAACTTCGGGCATCAATTCAAACAACATTTCAACGTGATTCCTCGACCGTCTGGCTACTTTGAATTCATACTACTATTGTACTGTAACACTACTACACCCGACTACTACAAACAGACCAATACCAATACACGAGCTCATTCAGATCTCCGTCTAAATATTAGGTAACGATTTTGATTTAAAGTTAATTATTGCTTAAAAAAAGTGTAGGTATTGTTACACTTTCTTCTTTATGTATTCAATTACAATTGATTAGTGAATTACCTGTCGGAAAGGTCTAAAGGGTCTGTGTCTTGGAGTATGAGTCGTTGAAGGCATCGAACCAAGTAAAAATAATTGTGGTTTGTTTTCTTTTTATTTTTCTTACTTAGTTTATTTTTCTGCTATACACTCGCTTTAAAAATGAATTATTTTTAAAAAAAATACACGTGATTCTGCCCCCTCATGTGCATCGATCCTATAACAAGAAGGAGTGTTGTTGCAGGAATCCCTACAACGCCTTAGAAATCATTTCATTAACGTTTTCTTGTGTAATGATCACTACTTTAACGCGACTTCTTTCTCCAGTGGAGTCACAGTTATTAATGGTTCTTCTGGTGTTAACCATTGCAGCGTCTTAACTTAGAGTTCCCATAAACAACGCCAATTTATTTCTACCAAATATCATGGATGGTCAAGCCACCAATTAACGAACCAGCTTATGTGCGCTACTCAGAGATCATCAGTGAAGAAGAATGGACCTAGGATCCACTCAAAATGAAGGCCAGAATGGCGCCAAGGATGATCCCAGTAGGCCACTTCAACACTCAAATTAGGATTTATTTGAGATGATATGCTAAAGGACGAGGATGGAGAAAATGAAATAGAACCTAGTGGAGTTGGAGAGAAATTTGACCCCTGTCATTACCTTTATTAGGGTTGTAAATGAACCGAACATTCACGAACAAGCTTGGTGTTTGGCATGGTTAGGGATGGCAACGGGGCGGGGCGGGGCCGGGTTTGCCATTTCCATCCCCGCCCCGTTTCCATTTTTTCGGGTTCGGGGATTCCCCTAACCCGAACCCACGGGTTCGGGGATTCCCCATCCCCGCCCCATTTCTAAATTAATTTATATTATTATTATTATTATTTAATAATAATTTTTAATGATAATATTAATATTAATATTAATATCAATATCAATAATAATATTATTAATAATATTTTCAAAAATTTTAATATTAATATTAACACTATTATTAATATTTTTTAAAAAAATCATATTATTATTTATTAATATTAATAATAATAATATTCGGGGCGGGTTCGGGGATGGGGATAGTATTCCCATACCCGCCCCAAACCCGCCCCATCCCCGAAAAATCGGGGATCCCCATCCCCATTTCGGGTTTTCCCCGCGGGGCCCCAAACCCGCGGGGAAAATTGCCATCCCTAGGCATGGTAAGAGCTTGTTTATGTTAGTTCAATATACACAAGATTGATTAAATAAACAAGCTTAAACAACTCGTTAAACTAAATAAACAATCTTGAACACATATGTTTCAGCTCGTTAACGTTCATGAACAATGTCTGTAAATCATTTTTATTAATAAAACTTTTATCAACATGTTAAATAAAAATAATTTTAAATAAATAAACAAGTTTAAATTATCAAGCTTATAACCAATCAAATAAGCAAAAGTTTAAAATAAGTTTGAATTGAGAGTTCGATAACATCTACGTAAACCAAGCTCAAGTCAAGTTTAAATTGAAAGCTAAACAACATCTAAATGAACCAAGTTTAAGTCATGCTCAAGCTCATCAAAAATAAACCAAGCCAACTTTGAACAATCATTTCAAAGGCTTAGTTCATTTTAGGCTCAGTTTGGCTTAGCTGGATTACCTTATCAAACAAGTTTGAATACCCCAAAGCTTGACTTGGCTTGTTTATAGCCCTAACCTTCATGAGTTCTTATATGGTTGTCTAGAGAGCATCCTTATGTCAGTTGAAATATTATCATTGCAGAGGCCAACGAGGAGATCAGATCCGACAGTCCTTAGTTGCCTCCCTATTTATCCCATGCTATGTGTTAGTAGTAGGGAGCTTCTAGGGGACTAGACCTATCAACCTCATAACATATCCTGTATTCTTAAGGTGTCACGCGTCCTAGAATATTCGCAGTCATTATTAGTGAGCCCATGTAAGGTATAAGCCAGTCTTGAGAATGAAAAAAGATGATATTGATGAGGAGTGACCCTGGGAATAGATGAAGCTTAGATTTGAGATCGAGACTGAGTTGATACCAGGATCAAATGTTGAGAGGAGGTATTTGTGTTTGGGGCCAAAACATAGAAAGGATGTCGAGACCAGAGGTAGAGACTAAGAGATGTCACTAAGACTTGGGGCTGAGCCAGAGAGATAATGCCGAGACCTGGAGCTGAGCCTGGGACGATGTCAAGAGTCGAGATTGAGAGATATTGTTGAGACCTGGGGCTAAGACAAAGAGATAATGCTGAGACCTATTGTAGAGCTAGGGGCGATGTTGGGAGCCGAGACTGAAAGATGTCGCTGAGACCAAGGGTGAGCCAGAGAAATAATGTCGAGACCTAGAGCTAAGGCAGGGATGGTGTCGAGAACTGAGAATGAGAGATATCGTTGTAACCTGTGGCTGAGCCAGAGAGATAATGTTGAGACTTGAAGTTGAGCTAGAGAGATAATACCGAGACCTAGAACTGAGCCAGAGAGATGGCATTGATGTTTGAGTTGGTCTGATCAAATATGAATCTCAGCTGAACTATATTTATGAGGGTGTATTCAATTAAGAGATTGAATGACTTTCATTGACTTTTTTTTAATGATAGACTTTTGTAAAGTTGATAGATTTTTATTGACTTTTATAGAATCTCATATAGTTGTGAAAAGAATTTCATGGAATTCCATAGACGTTTTTTATAAGACTTTTATAGACATTTGTAAATTTCACAGAAACTTGTGGATTTAAGTGGGTGTATTCAATATTGGAAAAGCATAGGCGGTCATGATCTCTCACAATATTTATTTTGAAACAAAATCTAAAATACCTAATTAAATTAATTTTTTTAATAAAATAATAAATAGTATACTTGTTCATAAATTTTTTTTTTCCAATTTTTTATATTTTGATCTTATTTTAACTAAAAATAAAAAGAAAATAACGCTTCACTTTAAAAACAAATAATAATATAATTTTAAATCCAACAATTTTAACTGAATCAATATGACTTTTAACCCTTAGACAAGTGGGCTGAAGGAGATCGTCACATCAGCTTGCATGAGAAAGATTCCTAGCGTTTGCCTTGCTGCTGCTCAGATTGGTGTACCTTTGAAGGTAGCATCTTTGTTACTTCACTTCCCTTTTCGATCAACATATGAGGCCCTTCCAAGTGGTCAAGTCAATTTCCCTTTCTTAGTCAAATTTTAGCCCATGTGAAATTACAAAGCGTTTATTCTCCTGCTAAGATTTTTGATATTTGCTTAATCATAAACTTGAGTTCCACACTTTTATTTCCAGGAGTAGGATTAATTGGTTGTCACAAAGACTCAAAGAGGTAGTTTGAACTAATGGTCTGAGTTCCCAGGTCTATAGGCATATGACTCTTTCGGGGATGTTATTCATTAATGTGTTAAGCCCCTAGAACATTCAGGGCAGTTGAAAACCTGGCTTTGCATTGGCTGCTGGATGTCCACGTTTAGGCGTTCGCTAGCACGAACCCCTTCATGGATTCCTCAAGGTTTTAGTGCTTGATGATTCAGAAACTCGTCTCTCTTGTTGATGCAAAAGAGACTTAAAGATCAAGAAACTTTCAAACTGAGCAGACAAACTGATGATAGTTTCAAAAGCATTTCGAATCGATCGCGACGTCACTCATCGACCTCGCATATGCAGAAGACGACAAAAAGGCTGCCCGGTAATATATTCGGAATGCGCATGTGATGGGCTGCCGAGCACGGTGTACCGTGTACCATCCACATGTGATACACGTCAGACAATGAGTTGGACGAATCTCGCCTCACATGGTGTTGGTGCCCACAAGACCTCCCAATCATAGCGATTGGCGGGCGGACCGAAAACAAGCAGCGGCGCGGCTGGAGTGGTCCGGTCTACGTTGTCAGGTCTCCTCGTCCTCGAGCAAGACGGCGTGGCCCACCGTCCGTCTTCGTCGTTGCCTGAGGGTGTAGGACCTTCGTACTGGCGGCCGGGATCGGCGTCGCAGGAGGACGGACTTCGATGGTGAGCGTCTACATGGAGGCGTGGAATATTTCGGCGACAGAGAGCGTCGGATGAAGCAGGGCGGCCTTGATGGGGGTGCTGGACACGCGCCGACGGCCTTCCATCAGACGCCATCCCCTCTCCTCCTCCCACACTAGCATCTCCGACCCGAAGTCCTTGAACAAGTACACGGTCCTCTCATCGCCGACGCACCGGACGACGCCCCCCAGAGCCGCCGCCTCCTTGCGGCACCCCCAGATCCGCTGTCCCAGCTTTGCTGGCACCTCCGCCACCGCTGCCCAAGCATCCTTGTCAGTCAGCTCCCACACCGTCCCCTGTCCGCCTACTGCGCCGCCCACTAGCCCCAGCTTCCTGTTGGGCCGCCGCACCAGCGCCGCCCACTCGAGCTGGTCCGCCATCGGCGCCTTCACTTCCCGCCACGTCCTCCTCCTGAGGTCGAATCCCATCACGCTGTATGCCCGCGCGGAGGTCATCCAGTACATGGCCCCGTCGCCTGCGTGCACGCTTTCGTTGGGCGTCCACACCGTCAGCCTCACCGCGAATTCCACCGGCATCGGACCCAACGACTCCCACCTGTCTACGCGCCCGTCCTCGTACAACTCCACCTTCGGCTCGTAGCCGGACCCCGATGCGCCGCCGGCGACGATCACGGAGAAGGGGGAGGAATCGATTACGCCCACGGCGGGGTTGCGGCGCGGCGTCGCGAGATCAGGGAGGTGGCGGAATTGGCGGGTGAAGGGGTTGAGCAGGACGAGGCGGAGGTCAGACGAGGCGGTGAGGCGGCAGAGGAGGGAACGGCCGACGGGGGCGACGAGGCGGAGGGGGCAAGGGAGGAAGTCAAGGGGGAGGGCGTGCCAGCGATTGAGGGCGGGGTCGTGGGCGAAGCAGGCAGGGCCGCCGCGCGCGGGTAGGGCGATGAGCCACGGAGCGTGGCGTGGCGCGGCGGCCCGGGAGCGGGCGCAAGCGAGCCAGTGCTTGCAGGCAGCCATGGCTCGGGCGACGGAATCAGGAGGGAGGAAGGAGAAGACGCGGGCGAGGAGATCCAGAGGGAGGACCGCCCACATGCCCATCCCGGTGTTCTACTGCCGCCGGCGATGCGATGGAAACAGAGGTGGAGGGCTGAAGAATTTAGCCGTTATCTCATCTACAACGACAATCCTGTAAGGGGAAGCGATCAGTTGTCTCAACTTCTTTATTTATGACGCCAAAATGAAAATAAATCAACTGTGAATTATCCTAAAATCCTAACTTCGGTTTCGGCCGTCAAAAACAAATGTACTCTAAATTCCAACTACAAACTTTTCTTTATTTTAAATCTCTTTCCATTCCTCAATATACATCAATTTATTTAATTATCTTAATTTTTTTAAATATAAAAATTCTATAATAAAATATAATTTCTCTTAAATACAACATATTTAAAATCAAATATATTTTTTATCAAATTGAGCATAACTTTTTTTTAACATCTATTAATATACTTGATTCTAATTAAATGATACTTAATTTAAGAAGAATTATACGTCATTTGAATTTTTTGTGTCTATAAAAAATAATGAGAGATTCTCTTTTATAGTATATTTTTTTCTTAAATTTAGTACTATTTAACTAGAATTAAATATATCAATTAATTGGTCAGGTAGATTGATAGAAAATATATTAGATTCTAGTTTAAATATGTTTAATTTAGAAAAAATTATATTTCATTTTAGATTTTTTTACATAAAAAATAAGAATAATTAGATCAATCGATGTAGATTAGGGAGTTGAAATAAAAAAAAATTTACATACAGAGATTGAAAATAACTTTTTTTTTCATGCATGCATAAATTAAGAAGGAAGTTGAGTTTGTATACCATCATAAATCAATGCACGATAGAAAATTCAACAATTTTCAAAACCTACTAAATTTTCACGCCCCTTCTTTAGAATATCCATGTCAATTTCTAGTTAGGGTAGCTAATATGAAAGTTTTTTGTGACTAAAATATAAAATAGATTATGTGGTTAGAAAAATTGATATGGATGCTTTTATCTTTAAATATTTTATTATTGCTTTAAATTTTTTATCCATTTATATATAATTAAAGTATACAGCCATTCGAATTGATTAATTAAAAAATAATTAATTTAATTCTACAAAAATTTTCTATAAGCCACCATAGTCAGTATTTTGAGAAGCATAAATGACTCATCACTCTGTGTTTCAAAATTATATTTCTACTAGAAAAAATTAATTCCGCAATACATCATAGTTAAGAGTCGATTATGGATACTTAGTTAATTAGGAAGACACCTTACTAGTATCTCATAGTCCCAATGGCAAACTATTCCAATATTAATTTGAATATATTTAAATTAAATTTATGTAAAAAAAAGAATTTAATTCGAGTTTAACTCACAAGCGGCTTGTGAATAATCGAACAAAATATTATGGCTTCAAATTAGGCTCGAAAAAATTATCGAATATGTACAAGTTTGGCTCGAATTCTATAATTTCAACTATGAATCAAATATTTATTTTAGTTGGCATGAAAAACTCACAAATCGGTTCGATTCATTTGCATCCCTAGTGTGAAATGCCCATTAGTTACCTTAACCCCTCCTTGCATGCTGTTATTACTGGATGAAGTCTCTCATGATTTACCTCTCTTTCCAATAGTAGGTGTCCCTCTAGAGGAAACATTGAAGTGTTGATTTTACCTTTTTATATCCAATAATGCTAGTGCCATTTTAAATATTTTACCATTGCACCATATTCTAGGTAGGGGTGCAAGCAAATTAGGTAGGGGTGCAAGCAAATTAAATAGATCCGTAAGTTTTTCGAGTTTGTTCAAAAAAAAATATTCGATTCGTATTCGAAATTATTGAATTTAAGCTGAATTCAAACATGCTCGATGATTTTTTTGAGCCAAATTCAAATCTATAATATTTTATTCAATTATTTATGAATTATTTGTGAGCCGAACTTAAATTGAATTCTAATTATTTTTACACAATTTTATGTGTAAATATATTAAATCAAGGTTTCGAATAATTCAAATTTAAGTCAATTTAAATTATAATTCGAATATGTTCGAATCAAATTTGAATAATTTGAATCAAACTCAAATTTTATTTTGAATTCATCTCGAACTAAAATTATTTATTATTTCAAAATTTAATATTATATATATTTTTTTAAATTCAAATTTAAATATCAATATTTCAATATTATTTGACTCAATTGGATCTGTTGGCTCCCGTAATTTTAAGGCTCAAAGGCAAACACTCCTTTGTATTATTTTCAATTGACTTTCTATCTTTTTTTATATTATTTTAATCTTCATTAGTGACTTCTAAATTCGATCTTGCAGGAACAAATTTTCGTAGTCTAACCATCTTTGTAAAATAATTTTAAATTAAAAATATAAAATAATTTTATATTACATGCAATTGTTCTCTTTGATTGATTGAAGTTGAAAATCTGACATACGATAAGGTTTTCCTCTTCTTTCATTTCATTTAAGAATCAAGGGCCAAGCTATGTGGGGCCCGACTACGTTGGCCGGCCAACCGCATCAAGCGACTGCTCTTACGCAAAGAAGCAAAAGATGAAGCCTAAGGAGGCACGCGACGAAGGTGAACCGTCGGATCAAAGTGGAGTCCATCCCAACGGCGAATGTGAATATGATGGAGATCGCGTCGTTCCTCGGTGTGCCGGCGTATCATGGCGCCCAATCACTTGCTTCCGCCATGTGGAGCCCACTGCCCGGTGCCGTGTCGAGGAGCAGTAGCTTGCGTACAGATGCGTGCCGCGATTGATATGATTGATCCGCAGATAAATAATTGAGCAATGAGCCAATGCTCTGGCTTTTTTTTTTATTCTTTTAGTTTTTTTTCTTCCGATTGATGGGATGCAATGATAACTTCATGCTATAGATTTTTTCCGATTATATTTAGACAATTTGAAGTAGTTGTTGATGATAAAAAAGATATTCGTTTTCTAACACAGTTTGTTTAAAAGGTAGATTCCGCATTTAAATACCTGCATTAATACAAGGATAAATTAATAATTTTTTTTGATTAAGACTTTTAGAGGACGCCGTTGCTAGGAAATGAAGAAGTCTATTAACTGGCAAAACGAAATCCATTTCTAAAAGTGTCAATGATTTCAACTCCTAGGGAGATTCAAGAACTGAAGTCGTCCGATAATACAAGACATCATGGAAGAGAAACACAACACTTTTAAACATCCTACAGAATATCGACTTGAACAGAGACAATTTAATCAAAAACATCATCGTCGTCGTCTGGAAGAGGTTAAGCAGCAGCTTGAGCTAACTCTGATTCATGCCTGAAATGTGATTGTAGACCGCACCAATAAGTTTAATAGAGGAACACACAATGCTTACATTTTAACTACGAGTACAGAGGTAGAAAATGAGAAAACATTTTGTAGAACTTTATAAACGATTCTTTGTATGGTATATCAAATAAGATTCACAGTCAGTTACCAGACCAAGTTTGAAGATTAACTTACTGTTGCTGTGCAACCAAATCATTATGGACTTCTGGAGGTGCAAGAGCAGGTGATTCAACAAAGTGAAGATTTGGATCCCAGAGAACACAATTATTGTTAGATAAAAATCTCCCAAATATAAGAAAAATAATATCTTAAATTTACAATTCGTGTTCATCTTACCCTGCTAGTTTCCTAGCAAGATAAAGGAAGGGCTTCTCAAAATTGTAGTTACTCTTTACAGAAATCTCATAGTATTGGAGGTTCTTCTTTCTGTGGAAGCTAACTTAGCTTTGCATTGACCTGCCTGCTCTTCACATCAACCTTGTTGCTGCAGAGAACAATTGGAATATTTTCCAACCAAACAAAAAGGTCGATCTAAGGTCTGACATGTGGAGATTAAAAGTTGTACAGTTTGGGAGAATCTTGACAAATTACCTGCACAGATCACGATGCCAACTTGGAACATTTTTATCGGTTAACCTGGCAGAGACATCAAACATGATGATGGCACAATGGCCATGGATGCTGTCAACAAACGACAGGTACAATTAAGTCAGTTACTAAGGATTTAAGTAGAATGAAGCAAATATGGCACCTGCTATTAGAGGGAAAACAAGCAGGACACTTTCAGATGAAAATACAAAACCAAAGAATCATCAAACAATGGCTTGCTAATATCCATCACTAAGACCACCAAACTTCTCTTGACCAGCTGTGTCCCAGCAATAAAACCGGATCTTCCCGCAATTTGTAAAGAAATCCAATGGATGAACCTCAACCCTAATAGTGGCTGGAATTATCCAAATGTTACTATTATACTTTCGCCAAGAGGTAGAAACTGAGCAATTATTATCAGTTTCATAACACTTACGTTCATACTTCTCAAATTCACCAGTAAGATGCCTCTTCACAAAGGTAGTTTTTCCTGAAACATGGCATTGGAGATGAAGGGTTACTCTGGGAAAAAAAGATAGAAACTTTGTTCGAATGAGAAAGTGCAGAAGTAGACCCTCTAAAAGAACAGATGATTATTAAGAAATTAAATTTAAAGCAAATCTTAAGCGGAATCTTTTCTTACATCTACGGAGCGGTTTATGTGTAAATTCAATTGGCATTCAATAGAAAAAGCATAAACAAGATTTTAGGGAGATAAGATCAAAGATAGAACACAGTCGAGAGATAATGGATTAAATTGATTAGCCATAAATAGGAAGACACCTCGATAAAAAATGATCTGGTCAGTTTCATGTCAACAATCGCAATAAAACACCAAAAGAAGAAAAACAGAAACATTATATCAGACAACACAAGTCACATAATCGATTCGCTCCAGCACCTCCGCCAACTTATCCGTAGTACTCATCCTTAAGATAATACAGAGAAGGTAAATCACAGATGACTACTAATCATCAGTACAAATGACAAGACATGAGAAAAGACATGCTGGAAGATGTTTAGTTTTGTTGTAATATGATTACGCTAACACAGTAATCTATAATGACACCAATAAATGACAAACATGCAATAAACGGTAATAAGAATAAGTTTAAGAATTTGTGTATCTCCGGTTGAAGCGTCGGGCTTGCCGACTGTCTTTAGAGAATTTATTGCCGCCCACGGTGCAGAGGCTCTCCGGCAAAATTCTCCCAAGATCCGACAACCGCTCGCGCCGTTCGTAGGTGCACTCCAAGACGAACGCCGCACTCGGACTCAACCTCAGATCGCAGAACCAAGCCTCAGAACTTGGAAAGAAGAAGAAGAAGAAGAAAGAGAAAGCAGAGAGCAGAGGAATGCTTTGCTTTTTTCGGAATGAGTTGAGAAGGAGCAGAGGAAGTGTATTTATACACTTGAAGCAATGCAGAGGAAGCGACACACGCTTTGCTTCTGCTTCCTCATCTCACGCGCGGGTGCGCTGCTTCGCATCCTCACGCGACACGGACAGAACCGAACAGATGCCGCCGCGCTGCTTCGCTTCCTCGCAGGTCACCAAACTGGCAAAAACAGACCAGGCCGCCTGCAAGCGCGAGGCCCACGAGCTGGGAATTTGCACCCCCCCTGCGCACGATGATCGCGTGCGTCACGCCCGGTTTATGGATTTCCGGCTCGAACCCCCCGAAACCACCTGATTTGGGCTCAGCCCGCGCATGAGTGTAAGTCCCCTTAACATTGGTAAGTATGGATGGAAGGACTCCATATATAAGGCCTTCCAACCTTCTTGGCTTAGCAATGTGGGACTAAAAGCATAAGGAATAATGTGAATTAAAACTCAATAATCCCCCATTAATTCAAATTATTTTAGTCGAAAACAAAGATAAGTTATGAGACTTGGTTGCAATGAGCTTTTAGAGAAAATACCTTCCGGTTTGAATTTTCACCTAAGTACACCAATCTTATTCACATAGGTTTGAAGAGAACTGAGTCTTGATCTTAAACCTTTTATATGTGAAGATCAATTGGTAACAACTCATCACTGGCGACGGTTGAATCCTTCTGGGTTGGTGCATTACAGCCATGCCACCGAATCTTGTTTCATAAGTGCTAAGGAGAGTTGCCTAGACCCCCCACACTGCGGCCCCACAGTTACACTTACATAGGTGAGTTCTCCAAGGATGTACTGCAAGCATCTTGTCATTAAGACCTTGAACTCATTAAGAGCTCCTAAGCTCATCCTTACTAGCAGTCAAGCATCTATCCAGGAAAGAGACTATGAGATTACATCTTAATCAATTTGATGCTTACGATTCATCCTTATAGCTTGTTTATACCACATTGAACCTACTTCTTGGGATCTCCAATCAGATAGGTTGGGTTGCTGCTATAGATGAATCCAGGACAGGCCTTAGTCCCATTCCCTTACTGGATTTCTTGATTTTCTCAGAATCAAGCCTTTTAGTGAGTGGATCAGCAATATTGTCCTTTGAACTTACAAAGTCCAATGACACCACTCCAAGAGACACTAACTCACGAATATACTTTAATCGTATTCGTATATATTTCTTCTGTTTCTGGTTATACTTGGAGTTTCTAATCTGAGCTATTGTTTTTTGATTATCACAGTGTACTAAAATAGAAGGTATTGGCTTCATCATCAAGGGAATTTCAGAAAGAAGACCCTTCATTCAATTAGCTTCAGTTACTGTAGTATCCAAAGCACACAATTCTGCCTCAGATGTAGAACGAGTTATAATCGTCTGTTTAACAGATCTCCAAGAAACTGCACCGCCTCCAAGTGTAAAGACATAACCAGTAACGCCTTTACACTCAGCAGTGTCCGCTATCCAACTAGCATCACTATATCCCTCCAGGACTGCAGGGAATCTCCCATACCACAAGCCCAAGGATATAGTGCCTTTTAGGTATCTGAATACTTTGTCTAATGCATTCCAATGCGTTCTGTCCGGACAGCTGGTAAACCTGCTCAATTTCGATATAGCAAAAGAAATATCAGGTCTAGAATAATTTGCTAAATACATTAGACTACCTATTATTTGTGAGTATCTTAATTAAGACACTGCCACACCACTCTTATTCTTGTGGAGAGTTTTTGAAGGATCATACGGTGTGACTACAGATTTAACTTGGCTATAGCCATATTTCTCTAATACCCTCTCAATATAGAGTGACTGAGAAATTGCTATTCCATCAGTTGATCGAATCAACTTCAGCCCTAAAATCATGTCAGCACAACCCAAATCCTTCATATCAAACTTACCACTTAAGAGTGCCTTAGTCTCATTAATAATAGAAAGGTTAGAACAAAAAAGTAGAATATCATCTACATATAAACATAAGATAATACAACTATCACCTTTCTTTTTAGCATACACATATTTATCAGAGTCATTCATTTCAAAGCCAAACGATAGCATAGCACTATCAAATTTTTCGTGCCACTGCTTTGGGGCTTGCTTCAAATCATAAAGAGATTTAACTAACCTACAGACTTTATTCTCATTTCCAGAAACTACATGTCCCTCAGACTGATCCATATATATATTTCTTCTTCAAGATCTTCATTTAGGAATGCTGTTTTGACATCCATTTGATGAACCTCAAGATGATATATAGATGCCAATGCTATCAACACTCGGATTGTAGTAATTCTAGTAACAGGAGAATAAGTGTCAAAATAGTGAATCCCTTCTTTCTGTTTAAATCCCTTAGCAACTAGGCGGACTTTGAATTTATCTACTGACCCATCAGGTTTTAGTTTTCTTTTAAACACCCATTTACATCCTATAGTGTTACACCCAGGAGGTAAATCTACCAACTCCCAAGTGGCATTAGAGATAATAGAGTCCATTTCATTTTTAATGGCCTCTTTCCAGTGCTTAGCTTCAGGAGAAGCCATAGCATCTCTATATGTCACAGGGTCACCTTCTATATTATAGGTGATAAAGTCCTGGCCTAAATCCGTAGATACACGTTGCCTCTTGCTTCTTCTCCGTTCTGTACACTCACTGGATTCATCTAGTCTAGAGTGACTTGAGGAAGATATACCTTCTACGGATAATGGGGCCTCTTCGGAAGCAGGCTTATCTCTAGTAGGAATACTAGATATAGACTGAGGTGTTCTTGTCTTCATAGGAAATATATCCTCAAAAAATGTAGCATCGTGAAGTTCGACAATAGTATTTGCATCTACTCCAGAAATTTCTGATTTAATAATCAGAAATCTATATGCAATACTATTTTGAGCATAATCCAAGAAGATATCATCTACGGTCTTTGGACCAAGTTTTTTTCTTCTGTGTTCAGGTACTAGTACCTTTGCAAGGCACCCCCACACTTTAAGGTATTTCAAACTTGTCCTCCGGCCTTTCCAAAGCTCATATGGGCTTTTATCCCTAGACCTCATGGGGATTCTATTTAACACATGGCATGTAATGTATAGAGCTTCCCCCACATGAAGTTGGGTAACCCAGAACTGCCTAACATGAAATTAATCATATCTTCAAGGGTTCGATTTTTTCGTTCTGGTATACCGTTGGATTGAGGACTATATGGAGCAGTTACCTCATGAATTATACCTGTATCTTGACAAAATTTTTGAAACAGGTTTGAGGTAAACTCTCCACCCCTATCGGACCTTAACCTCTTAACAGATTTATTTGTTTGATTCTCAGCTTCAGATTTAAAAATCATAAATTTATCTAAAGCTTCATCCTTAGTTTTTAGCAAATAAATATAACAATAACTAGAGTGATCATCGATGAAGGTGATGAAATACCTTTTATGATCTCTCGTTATTACACCGTTAAACTCACAACAGTCAGTATGGATCAATTCTAAAATATCAGAATTTCTCTCAACTGATTTGAAGGGTTTTCGGGTTTGTTTATATTGCACACAAACTTCACATTTTTTCTTATCATTTATAACATGCTTAGGAATCATATCTAGGTTCATCATCCTTTTCACGGTATTAAAATTGACATGTCCTAATCCGTCATGCCATATATCATAAGACTCAATGTTATATGAACAACCAATATCAGTAGATTTATTTAAGGTAACATTTTCTACATTGAGTTTAAATAAACCTTCATTAAGGTAACCTTTTCCAATAAAGGTTCCTAAATGTAATATTACAACTTTATTACATTTAAAGTTCAACTCATAACCAGCACGGACTAACTTTGACCCGCTAATCAAATTCCGACAGACCGTTGGAACATGATGCACCTCATGTAGTGACAGGACTTTTCCAGAGGTGAACCTCAGGTCAACTTGTCCTATCCCAAAGACCCTGGCTGCAGAATGGTTCCCCATGGTCACGGAAGTGCCTTCAATTACCTGATAAGTAAGGAAGGCAGAGTGATCAGCACAACAGTGCACATTTGCACCTGTATCAACTAACCATTCATTAGGTTCATAGATCAAGTTTAGTTCGGGTTTGAAGGTAACAAACCTATTGCTGGTGTCGTCACTAGCAGTCACGACATTTGCTTGTGCTTTGATGTTGGACGTATTGCTTTAGTTTTTCTCCTTGTCTTTTCTCTTAGGGCGGAATTTGGCATAATGTCCAATTTGTCCACATGCCCAGCACGACTTGGTTCCATTTTTCTTTTGAACCTTTGGTTTGGGTTTCATCTTGTTCTTCATTTTCTGATTTTTGAATTTCTTCTTGTCAGATGAGACTACTACATTTGCCTTTGAAATAAAATCCATAGGCATTCTTGTATCATCATTTTTATGTTGCTTCCGATGTTCTTCTTCGATATTTAAGGCAATCATCAAATCTTCTAGAGAGATTTTACCTCTCCGATGTTTAAGAGTCATGCCAAAATCTTCCCAACTTGGAGATAATTTTTCGATGATTGATAAGACCTGAAATTTTTCGGATAATGGCATATCTCCTTCGGCAAGACCATGAATTTGAACTTAGAATTCAGGTGTCTGTTCAATTATAGATTTGCCTTCAACCATTTTGAAGTTTAGGAATTTTGCCACAGTGTACTTTTCTAAACCAGAATCTTCGGAGTTGTATTTTTTATCCAAAGATTTCCACAACTCTTTAGCTGAAGAGGTTGAACAGTACACATCAAATAGTGCGTCTGAGAGGGCAGACAGGATCCTCCCATGGCAGAAATAATTCCTTTGCTTAAACCTCTGTAAGGCAGCACTATAGGCAGGTTCCTCTTCATCAGGTGAAGGAGGATCTGTTTCTATAACGGAGAATAGCCCTAGCGTAGTAAACCAAAATTTCATCCGTTTTTGCCAACGTCTGAAGTTTTTCCCGAAAAATCTTTCGGGTCGGGCGCTAGCCTCATCAGACCCCGTTACTCTATCATTCATCATGTCTATTGATGCTACAATAAATTCTCTAAAAATTATGGAGGGACCATCCCCTGGATCGCAAAAAGTGGTCTAGAGGATCCGACCCCTATCCTGGTTTATCCAGATTATTAATAAAATTTTTATTTAGTTTAAATAATTTATAATCCATGCTTGACATGCCAATAAAAAAGAGCATACAACTCAAAAATAGGAAAATCATAAAAATGCTTTTGGTTTGGGTATTTTTTATTTTCATTTTTTGAAAAAACGTACGTTTCTAAAAAATGATGTTTGGTTTACCTTTTTCGTGTCTATTTTCTAAAATAAATAGCTAGCATTTTCTAGAAAAATAAAGAATGACAAAAAGTCATTTTCTGTTTTCTAGAAAATGCACGTTTTCTAGAAAATGAAAATGAAAAACGTGCAAACCAAACACACTTGAAGTTTTTTCTTGATTTCGGAGTTAACTAATTTTTTATCAAAAATATCCTTTAATATTCATATTTTATGAAAAAAATGTTGGTGCAACCTTAGGTCAAGGTTGACCCGACTCGAGTTGACGTGACTCGAGTTGTATTTTGATGTTTGACTTGGGAAGATTGTCGGTGCAACCTTAGGTCAAGGTTGACCTAGTTGTGTTGCATGTTGATGTTTGACACTCGTGAGAGAGTTCTATTCTTGATGAGGGACAAGAATAGATGTTTGGGAGATTATTGGTGCAACCGTAGGTCAAGGTTGACCTGGTTGACCTGATTCGGGAAAAGTCCAAGTATGAAGACTTGGCACGGAAAAGTCCAAGCAAGGAGCTTGGCACTGGAAATGTCCAAGTATGGAGACTTGGCACTGGAAAAGTCCAAGCAGGGAGCTTGGCACGTGAAAAGTCCAAGTATGGAGACTTGGCACGGGGAAAGTCCAAACAGGGAGTTTGGCACGGGGAAAAGTCCTGGTGAGTGAAGCCAGGCAGTCGGGAAATCCTGGTGAGTGAATCCAGGTGAAAATCCTAGTGAGTGAAGCTAGGTGAAGGTGAAAGTCCTGGTGAGTGAAGCCAGGCATTGGGGAAAATCGTGGAGTGAGAGGCCAGGTGAAAATCCTAGTGAGTGAAGCTAGGTGAATGGGAAAGTCCTAACTGGGATGTTAGGCAGTGTGGAAAGTCCTGGTGAGTGAAGCCAGGCAGTGGGAAAGTCCTGGTGAGTGAAGCCAGGCAGTGAGAAAGTCCTAACTGGGATGTTAGGCAGTGTGGAAATCCTGGTGAGTGAAGCCAGGTGAAAGTCCTGGTGAGTGAAGCCAGGCAAGGGAAAATCCAGATGGATCAGGGATGATCGGACTTCTGGTGTTGGAAAGTCCAAGTAGGTCAAAGGGATTGACCGGACACTTGGCAGGGAGTTCTAGCAGGTCAAGGGAGTGACCAGATGTTAGGGATGAAGTACCAATAGGTCAAGGTTGACCGAATATTGGTTTGGAAGTCTTGGAACTTGGTTTGGGCAAAAACCAAGCTCTGGATCGGTCACCAGACCGATCCAGTGATACTTGTTTGCTCTGATCCCAGACCGATCCAGTGATACTTTGTTTGCTCTGATCGGTCTGGTGACCGATCAGCAAGCGAACAGAGGCGAAAAGAAAGGCAGGCTGATCGGTCCACAGACCGATCAGGCCATGTCCTGATCGGTCTGGGGACCGATCAGGAGACGATGTCGCGGAAGCACAGCCAGAGTTGGGATCGGTCTGTGGACCGATCCAGCTGTGGCCTGATCGGTCCACAGACCGATCAGAGTACGCACAGAAGGTTCTGTGCACTGACTGATCGGTCTGGGGACCGATCAGCACAGGGCCTGATCGGTCCGTAGACCGATCAGGGTTCTAGCCGTTGCGACGCAACGGCTAGTTTCTTCGCTGTCTTCTTCGCAGGTATAAAAGAGGGCTACAGGATTTCGGTGAAAACTCTCTCTCTGCTATTTCTTCTTCTTCTTCCTTGGATTGAAGTTTCTGCTTCTGTGCTCTGAGGTTCTGAGCTTTGTTGAGCTCGCTTCCGAAGCTTCGCGTGAGCTTCCAGTCGTCGATCAGCTGCTGCGTTTGGGTTGTGAAGTTGCTGCTTCATCGCCTCCGATCGACAGAGAAGGCAAGCTAGTGTTTGTTTTTACATTCATATTGCTCTTGCTTCTTGCTGTATTTCTTGTACACTTATCTTGCTGTTGCAAGAGACTCTGTGGTGAGGTTTCTCCACCCACAAGGAGTATATTATTAGCCGGTTCTCCGGGGACTCATCCACCGACGGATTGAGAGGCTTCGTCCACCTTACGGACACGCCGAGGAGTAGGAGTATCATCTCCGAACCTCGTTATATGGTTTGTCTTTCTTCTCCTGTTTTTCTTTCTACGTTGTATTTCCGCTGCACTAACCTAATCGTAGGAAGAAACGCGAAAGATTGGGGTCGGCTATTCACACCCCCCTCTCTAGCCGTACGAAGGATCCCAACAAGTGGTATCAGAGCGAGGCCGCTCTTCGTCGGATCAACACCCGTGGGAGCAAAGCTAGAGAATGGATCTCTATGGAGAAGACGTCACAATTCCACCCTTCTACGAATGCGGTGACTTCGCGTATTGGAAGGTAAGGATGAAGTACTTTCTTATGACTAACATAATGAATTGATTTTGTGTACAAGAAGGTTTTACTCCTCCGGTGGATAAGGAAGGAAAACCACTTGAGAAGAAGGAGTGGACAAGAGAACAAATTCACAAATCCGAAATCAACCAAGAGGTAACGAGAATAATTGAATTTTCATTGCCTACTAACATCTTGTGTAAGATAGGTTACAACAATGCCAAGGAATTATGGGATAACTTGGCCAAGTACCATGAGGAGAGCTCCACTTCAAATCATGAAGAGGAGACAAGTGAGTCATCAAGTAGCTCACATCATGGAGGAGAGGAATTAGAAGTTGAGGGTTACTCAACATCTAAGGACGAAGAGGAGGAGAGTTCTTCTTCAAATTCGGAGCAAGAAGAAGAAGCTTCTACCTCCGGGAGGGATGAAGAAGAGAGCTCGCATCCACCCTCAACCCTAGGTAACTCAAGCAATTTAAGTTCAATTAAATTACATATTATGTGCTTTGAGTGTAGGGAACGTGGACATTACAAGAGTAAATGTCCAAAGAGGGTAAGAAAGACTCCACCGGCGCCAAAGGTCAAGGAAGCCGGAGTCCCGAAACGCAAGGGCAAGGAGCACATCGTGTGCTTCCAATGCAAGCAAAGGGGACACTATAGGAGTCATTGTTCAAGGGGGAGGCAACCTCATAAGGGCAAGAGACCGGGCACATCGATAGGGGGAGCTAAGGCAAACCCTAAGGTATCTTTTAAGGCTCATTCGTGCAATTCTAGTAGGATACATGCTAGTAATTTTATTGCATTAGTCAATAATGATAAGCATGTTAACACTAGAAATCAATACATGTGCTTAGGTGCTAAACATGTCAACCTAGATAGGGATACTACTAGGAATGCTAACCCTAGGATTAACACTTCTAAGGTTAAGGAAAACCTAGGTAGAAACCCTAAATCAACTAGACACATGCCTAGGAACACCTCAAGAAAGAATGACAAATCAAAACTTGAGGTATTAGAGAAAGAAAATCAAGCCTTAAGGTCAAGACTTGACTCTCTAGAAAAGACTCTTAAGGATTTGACTCTAAGGTCTAGGGGTCAAAAACCCAAGTCCAAGGACAAGAAAGGTTTGGGTCACAAACCTAAGTCCCAATTGGTCAAGCCCACCTATCATAATGTTCCATTCGATTATGGAACAAAACCTAGGGCTAGGAAGACCACTACCAAGGTGACAAGGGAAGTCACCCCTATAGTTGACCTTGATGAGACCCAAATGACCAAGGCTTTAAAGCCTAAGAGGGTCATTAGGAGGGTTGCTAGGGAAGTTATCCCTAGTGAATATTTAGTGAACCCAATGAGCTCTAATAGGTATTGGGTTCCTAGGAGCATCTTCTCTACCCCATAGATGGGTTAGAGAGTGTCAACTCCAATAAGAAGGGTAGTTAACCCAACTTTGAGGAAATTGACACTCAAGGAGCATTTTCAAGGTGTTTGGGAACCTTTGAAAATGAAATGGAATAATCTTTGTCATTCACTCCTTGGAAGAGTAAGTTATGCCAAAGTGAGAATATATTAATCTTACTTTAAATTGACACAATTTGGAAAAACCTAGAGAAATATCAAATTGGGATTTTGATATTCTCTTAGGTAATCAAGGCAATCCGGGCCTTAACTTAGAAGTGCTACTCTTGTAGAATTTTAAATGGTATAAATCAAACAAGAGATCAAGAAATGTCAATTTGGGTTGTGACATTTTCTTGGAGCACTTTGGGCAATCTAGGATTAGAATTTAAGTTAGCTAAGTGATTAAGGATACTTAGATAGGTAATCTAGGTATTTTATTTGTGTTAACTTACCATGGTTGTTTGCCATATGCCATGTCATGACATCATATTTAATTTATGATCATTTGAAATGCCATGATAATGCTTAGGTTATTATATGTCATGTGTTAGTTTAGTTTCAAACTTTATGCCATGACATCATGACATTGGCACATGTTTTACTTATGATATCATTATATGCCATGTCATCATCTCTTGCATTATAATCAATGAAATTGATTTAAGGACAAACATATAATTTGATATTGAGATCAAATTGATGTTTAGAAAATGCATGAGAACTTAGCCTAAGTTGACCTTAACCCATATCTCACATCAAATTGACTTGAATGTGGTTTGATATACCTTAGATGTGTGTGAGATATTAGGATCATGAGTTAGGATCAAGGTGCATAGTTTTTGTACCTAGATGAGCCTAATTCAAGAAAAGGAGGATCATAGGGAAAGCTTGTGTACAAGTCATGTACATCTAGCCCTAAGATTATGGTCCTAAATTCAAATGATTTTAAAAGCATTTTAAAATTGATTTGAAAAACCTTGATGAAGCTTTCCTAGTGATAGCATTCATCATTGAACATTGTGATACAAAGTTGAGTTAAACTTGAACTTTTTCAAAGTTTTTAAACTTTGTATCAAGATTGAAAAATGGAAACTATTTTCATAGAAAATTATTTTTCCGTGATAGTATATGGTATGAGGAGTGTATCCTCAAAATTTTACGATTTTTGGAATTTTCTGGAAGTTATTAGGAGTTTCTGAATTTCCGGGAAGGGAAATCAGAAATCTCTGATTTCAGAGTGTGGATCGGTCACCAGACCGATCCAGGGAAGTTCGATCGGTCCGTGACCGATCGCAATCGATCCGCGATCGGTGAGCGTGGATCGGTCCGGGACCGATCCGGATTCTGATCGGTCCGGGGACCGATCAGTGCGTGCCAATTTCTGATTTTCACCTGTTGGTCTGATATTTCAGCTGGAAGTTGGGTTTTTTGGATTTCTAAAGGTTTGGAACTCTCTAAGACATTGTTGGTGCAATGGTCAAGAGGGAGTTTTACCTAATTGTCAAGGGGGAGTTGACTTTTAGGGGGAGTTTTTACTCCAAAAGACTTTTAAGGATTAGTGATATGAGATTATCACTAAGTTGATTGTTGAGTTTAGTATCAAGGGGGAAATTAAGAGTTTCAAATGAAAGGTATGGGACTTTCATTAGGAAGAAACTCTTGACCTTGATACCCTCCTTTTTCTTTTTGATGTGTGTCAAAAAGGGGAGAGTGTTCATTGGAGAATTATTGGAGAACCCAAGTTAGGTTATCGGGTTAACCTAAGCTAGGGAAAGAATGTCAAGGAATGTTCAAGGAAGAACATTGGTAATCTTTTTGATGTGTGTCAAAAAGGGGGAGAATTATTGGAGAACCCAAGTTAGGTTATCGGGTTAACCTAAGGGGAGAATGTCCAGAGAATGTTCAAGGAAAGAACATTGGACATTGGAAGATGGTTGGAAAACCTAAGTTAGGTTATCGGGTTAACCTAACTTGATTATGGTTTTGTCAAACATCAAAAAGGGGGAGATTGTTGGTGCAACCTTAGGTCAAGGTTGACCTGGTTGACCCGACTCGAGTTGACGTGACTCGAGTTGTATTTTGATGTTTGACTTGGGAAGATTGTCGGTGCAACCTTAGGTCAAGGTTGACCTAGTTGTGTTGCATGTTGATGTTTGACACTCGTGAGAGAGTTCTATTCTTGATGAGGGACAAGAATAGATGTTTGGGAGATTATTGCAACCGTAGGTCAAGGTTGACCTGGTTGACTGATTCGGGAAAAGTCCAAGTATGAAGACTTGGCACGGAAAAGTCCAAGCAGGAGCTTGGCATCGGAAATGTCCAAGTATGGAGACTTGCATGGAAAAGTCCAAGCAGGAGCTTGGCACGTGAAAAGTCCAAGTATGGAGACTTGGCACGGGAAAGTCCAAACAGGAGTTTGCACGGGAAAAGTCCCGTGAGTGAAGCGGCAATGGAAATCGTGAGTGAATCCGGTGAAAATCCTAGTGAGTGAAGCTAGGTGAAGGTGAAAGTCCCGGTGAGTGAAGCTGGGTCCTGGAAAATGAAGTGAGGCGGTGAAAATCCTAGTGAGTGAAGCTAGGTGAATGGGAAAGTCCTAACGGGATGTTAGGCATGTGGAAAGTCCTGGTGAGTGAAGCCGGGGGAAAGTCCCGTGAGTGAAGCCAGGAGAAAGTCCTAATCGGGATGTTAGGCGGTGGAAATCCGTGAGTGAAGCGGTGAAAGTCCCGTGAGTGAAGCTGGAAGGGAAAGAGGAAATCCATGGATGGGACTTGGTGTTGGAAAGTCCAAGTAGGTCAAAGGAATTGACCGGACACTTGGTGGAGTTCTAGCAGTCAAGGGAGTGACCGGATGCTAGGGATGAAGTACCAATAGGTCAAGGTTGACCGGATATTGGTTTGAAGTCTTGGAACTTGGTTTGGGCAAAATAGCTCGGATCGGTCACCGCACCGATCCAGGATATTTTCTCCGATCGGTCCGTGACCGATCGATCGGTCAAGCTCTGTTGCTATCGATCGTCCGTGACCGATCGCAAGCGAGAGGTGAAAAGAAAGGCGGTGATCGGTCCACCATCGAAGATGTCCTCGACGGTGCGGGGACCGATCGAGACGGCGCTGCGCGGAAATGTGTCGGCGGTCATGGACATCCTTTCGACATTTTTCGTGCCGATGCAGCAGCAAAGGCGCAATCGCGATCGATCGGTTCGGGGCATCCATCAGATATGGGATTCGTACATCCGTCCGTAGACCGATCGGTTCTAGCTGCGACGCAACGGCCTAGTTTCTTCACCGTCTTCTTCGCAGTATAAAGAGGGCTGTGATTTCGTGAAATCACTCTCGCTATTTCTTCTTCTTCTTCCTGGATTCGGCTCGCTCGAGGTTCTGAGCTTTGTTGAGCTCGCTTCCGAAGTTTCGCGTGAGTTTCCAGTCGTCGATCAGCTGCTGCGTTTGGGTTGTGAAGTTGCTGCTTCATCGCCTCCGATCGACAGAGAAGGCAAGCTAGTGTTTGTTTTTACATTCATATTGCTCTTGCTTCTTGCTGTATTTCTTGTACACTTATCTTGCTGTTGCAAGAGACTCTGTGGTGAGGTTTCTCCACCCACAAGGAGTATATTATTAGCCGGTTCTCCGGGGACTCATCCACCGACGGATTGAGAGGCTTCGTCCACCTTACGGACACGCCGAGGAGTAGGAGTATCATCTCCGAACCTCGTTATATGGTTTGTCTTTCTTCTCCTGTTTTTCTTTCTACGTTGTATTTCCGCTGCACTAACCTAATCGTAGGAAGAAACGCGAAAGATTGGGGTCGGCTATTCACACCCCCTCTCTAGCCGTACGAAGGATCCCAACAAAAAATACCCTTATATATATATATATATATATATATAGTGTAATATTATGCTACGAATAGTTTCCTACGGAACAATTCACAACATACTTTTCGAGGCATCTAGAATTAATTCAAGCACCTCGAATTAATCTAGACACTCCATATCAGTTTTTTATTTTTTATTTTTCTAATTGTTGATCGAGACGCGGCGCCCCGATTCTTTTTTTTTAATTTTTTTTTAAAATTCTCTAAAATCTCTTTAAATATCTATATTATACTCCGTGAATATCTAAAATTATTTATCTTAAATATTATAACCCAAAAGGGAAACCTGAAGTCTAGAAGAAGATCTTATTAGCTTAAACCCATTATAACTCAACCCCTAAATTTTAAAATCGCAAACCCTAAATACATATAATATACTTTATGAACATCTAAAATTTTCATCTGGAACACTCAAGAAAGAAGCCTAAACCTAGAGGGAAAATTTTATTGGCTTAGACCCGTTATAACCCAATTCCTAAATCTTAAAATCTTGACCCTAAATATATATAATATATTCCAAAATAAAACAAAAAAAATAAAAAATAATACTAAAAGAGTTCAAGCTCCTAGACTATTTTACCTGCAGGTGCTTGGATTAATTCCCCCCCCCCCCCCAGTCCAGTTCGAATAGGTCCGCAGCGCAATGCATGTTTGAGGGCATAGATATATCAGGAGAACTAAAAGAACACATAAGATATGATTTTATGTCATTTCGAACTCTTTAAGTCCATCATTCGATTTCAGCCAAAATTGATTGTTTGGACAATTCTGAATGATATGGAACCTGATCCTATATGTTTGTCTAGTTCTCCTAATTATATTTGCTCACTATATTGAAGGCAGTAATTTTTTTTAACATGAATCGGACACATTCATGTTCAAAAAATCACAGCTCTCAATTGAGAATATTAAATTGATGTTTGAGGGTATGTATATAATCAAGAGAACTAGATGAATACATAGGACCTGATTTCATGTCATTCCAAGCTATCTTAGTCTATCAGTTAATTTTGGCAAAAACTGATCAAAATCGGCTAATGGGCCTAAAGAGCTCAGAATAATATGGAATCAGGTTTTATATATTCGTTTAATTCTCCTAATAATATCTACACCCTCAAACATCAATTTGACACATATATAGAGAGCAATAATTTTTTAAATACAAATCAAATTTTTTAAACACATTTGTGTTAACAAAAAGTGCTTCTCTCAATATGGCATATGAAAATGACCTTTGAGGATATCGATATAATAAGAAGTAGACAAACACATAGGATATGATTATTTCTAGCTCTCTAGATTCATAAGTCGATTTTGACCAGTTTCGATTAAAATTGGCTGATAGACCTAGAGAGCTCATAATGATATTGAACTAGATTCTATGTGTTCATCTATTTCTTTTGATTATATCTATGTCTTCAAATATCAATTTGACCCATTATATTAAGAATAATATTTTTTTAAACAAGAATCAAAATTTTCATATATATATATATATATATATATATATATATATTTATGTTTAAAAAATCATTGCTCTTAATATAATATGTCAAATTGATGTTTAAAAACATAGATATAATTAGAAGACTAGACGAACACATAAGACTTGATTTCATATCATTCTGACTTTTCTAGGTCTATTAGTTAGTTTTCATCAATTTCAACCAAAATTTATTGATGGACTTAGAAAGCTTAAAACAATATAGAATCAAGTTATATATGTTCGTCTAGTTCTCTTAATTATATTTATGCTCTCAAATATTAACTTGACATAATATCTTCAAATTAGTGGTTTTTGAATACAAATTAGATTTTTTGAACACATTTATATTAAAAAAATGGTTGCTCTCAATATGATATATGGAAATGGCATTTGAGGATTTAGATGCAATCAAGAGAACTAGACGAACATATAAAACATGGTTCATATTATTTCGAGCTCTCTAGGTTTATCAGTCGATTTTGACCAATTTCAGCCAAAACTAATTGATAGACCTAGAAAGCTTAGAATGACAAAGAATCAATCTCTATGTGTTTGTCTAGTTCTCTTGATTATATTCATGCACTCAAATGTCAATTTGACCCATTATATTGAGAGTAGTGAATATTTAACACCAATCAGAATTTTTGATCATATTCGTGTTTAAAAAATCACTGCTATCAATATAATGTGAAATTGATGTTTGAGGGTATGAATATAATCAAGAGAACTAGATGAACATATAAGATCTAGTTCCATTTATTCCGAACTCTCTAGGTCCATCAGTCGATTTCAACACTCAAATATCAATTTGATTCACTATATTAAGAGCAATGATTTTTTTTTTTAATATGAATAAGATTTTAAGATTTAGTTTTAGAGTCACATAATCATTATCAATCAATCGATTTATAGATTACACTGTAGCAAACAATTGATAAATCTATCATTTGGATATGGAGTTCGTGATTTGATAATTTTAAAATTTAGGTACATTATTTGGATGTTCCGAAACTTCCTCTACGCGGTTCGTAATTTGTTTTTCTTATAAAAAAACACTTGCTAATGTTATTCACTTATGCTTTTATTTAATCTCATTAAATGACACTTAGCATATCATTATTGTCTAAATTAAAAATGCGCAGGTGAATAAAACACACACATGTTATTAGCTATTTACACTGAGCTTCAAAAGCTTAGCTATTTACTGACATCTTCCACCTACTCCAAAAAGTATCAAAAATCTTAGGTAGATCCCTCTTTTTCCTTGGCATAGTTGTCCAACAGTACAAGTGTTTAGATTGGCTTTCAAACCAATCTATATATGTTTAAGTGTTCTTGTCTAATTGTACATTTTGTAGAAAATATTCCAACCACAATACTAACTTGAAATTTATCTTTACCAATTTATGATAAATGCTTCTAGAAAAATGAGTGATAATGTTACATACACAAAGGGTCGTTCAGTGTATGAAGCTAACCTGTGATCTCTAAGTCATGCGGTATTAACTTTACCATTGTGTCAAAGTTTTTCTTCGTAATGCTGTACACGCAACTATAAAAACAAGATAAAATGAGCAACAAAGCTTGTTGAAATATAAGTTGTGTATACAATTACACATCAATGGGCATATCATTGTGATGAATGCCCATTATATTCAAGAGAAGTGACTCAATGCGATCGCTTCCTTAATCGAAAGAAATACGCGTTCTTCGCCACCAATTATTTCGATGTAGCGAGACAATATCAATTTCTCTACAACTCCTGGTCTAGGATTCACCAAAGAAATCTGTATATTTAAACAAGTAGCAATAATTGGTGATATAAACCTTCATTGATCTTCAACTGTTATCACTTTCTTCAGTGTCTGTTCCACAATGATCATTTCTACCTTGTACTCGAAGGAAAAACATAAATTACCTTGATCTCTTTCTTTTGCAAATTTCTGTGAACATCAAATAACATTCCAATGCCGGTGTTGTCGATGGCAGTCACACCTATTTGATCAAAAACCAAACACGTTTCTTAGATATATTCTTAATTACCACTAATCTCTTTAACATCATAAGCCATAAGTCATCTAACAAGAAAGAAAATATGCCTCAAATTATCACCTCCCATGTCAAGAATAACATGCTTCAAATGTTCATCCTTATTAGCAATGTTCTCTTCCTCTTCGACCCATCTTAGAATCCTAAAACACAATGCAAAACTAAACTTCGTATGTAAAACAACAAAGTAAATTATATGGTAGAAATGTTTATTCTGACCGTTCTTTGAGATATCCAGCGGCAGCAAAGTAAATAGGAGAACCCAACTCTATGATCAAAGTTTCTGAGAGAAGTTTCGAGTTCGGATATAGCATTACATCGCGATACAATTCGGTTCCTGCTATATTCCCTAGCTTGCAACTAGTTGGCCTAGCCACATACAATAGTGCACGCAGTATCGACAACATGACCTATTTAAGTATGTGTTAATAGAAATACTTGATCAAGACTAGAAAACTCTGTTTAGTGTACTTACAGAAACTAGTAGTCCAATAGTCATGCTGAAGAATACAACTCCAAAGAAAGCAGACATGCAAATGCAAAAATCATACTTATCCACCTTGAAGAGGCGGTAAGCCTCTTCGTAGTCGATGAGACCGATCATTGCAATAGTAATTATGGCAGATAGAGCTACTAGAGGCGTATATTCGAAAACAGGTGCCAAGAACAGCAACACCAGCATCATACAAATAGCCATAATCACATTAGACATTTGAGTCTTACACCCTGCATGATAGTTAACTGCTGACCTTGAAAATGGACCTGTTTTTGCCATGTATCAGTAGCTGATAAACCAAGTTTTTTTAAGGATATCACAGCGTTTAATTACCGGTAGTTAAGTAGCATGAGAAAAAGGAGCCAAGAATGTTCATCAACCCAAAAGCTATCATCTCTTTGTTCCCGTCAGTTTGCTCATTTTTCAGAATTCCCAAGCTCCTACCAACTGCAATTCCTTCCTAGATTAAACAGTGGTATGTTATTTTACAGAGGAAAGGATAAAGTGAACAAATGTTTAAGTGAAAGAGACTGAAATTAATCTACCGAAAGTGCTAGGAAAGCTGCCATTAGAGAGGCGTTCATGACAGTACTAAGGTATTTAGATTGGAAATTTAAATCAGATATACTGATTGGATTGAGTCCTTTCTTCAAAGGACCAACCTGAGAAGATAAAACATTGTCAAGGGAATATGTGTGTATCTAGTTACAGTAACATTGTCAGCTTTACTTACTATATGAATTCCATGATCCTCTGCATGCACAAGATATGCGAAAACACATCCAACTACGACCACAATCAGTGGAGCAATCACTGGCAACCAAAATAGTCTAGGGATTTTGTTTCTCTGCAATTTATTTTGTAACCATTAGTATCAAGATGATGAAACATTGTAACATAAGATAATGCTAATCCACACTCACTATATGTTTCGTTAGGAGCAAGAATCCAAAGAAGAAAACTCCAAGCACCACACTCTGCCATCTCCACTATATCACCAAGTAGCAAACTTAAGTCGAAGATGGTGAAGAAACTCTTTTGTTTTGTCTTCAGAAATTGGATGAACATAGAAGTTAACCTGGTTTGTTTGGGTGAAAAGCGAATGCGAAGTTGAAACCACATCAGTCCTGTGAGTGGAATGCAGCAGTCCAAGGAAGCCCTTCAACTGCTGGAGGATCACAATGCAGGCTGTGCCAGCCATGAAGCCAGTAATGGTCGATCTCGACAAGAAATCCACCAATATCCCTAATCTAAATCCATGCAATATTAAAAGGCAATAATCGGAATGTGTGAAGCTGATGATTAGATCAACCTGAGAATTCCTAATGCTGCTTCGATGACTCCAGTGCAGAAAGCGGCCGTGAAGAAGAGGTTGGAATACAACTGCGGGTCTTCGGTGGCCGAGGCTACAGTTCCGATGATCGAGGCGAGGAACAACGAGGCTCCTGCCACCGTCCCCACCGCCAAACTGGTGGAGCTACCGAACAGCGCATAGACCAATGGTGGAACGAAACTCGAATCTGCCACAATATATAATGAAACCAATGAGTTGAACTGATCGAAATCGTTCGTTTCTGGCTGATGCTGCGTTCTTACAAAGGCCAATGACGGGCGGGAGGTTGGCGAGGCGGGCGTAGCTGATGCCTTGAGGTATGGCGAGGCTGGCTATGGTGACGCCGGCGAGAAGGTCGTACTTGAACTTGGCAAAACTGTAACTGGGCGCCCACTCAAGTATCGGCACGAAGTACCTGAGCAATCCCACTGTAACGGCGCCAGCCGGCTGCCCCTTAAGGTGCCGGAACGGGTCGTCCGGAAGCAGAGTCTCCTTGAGGTCGGATCTGAAGGAGGAGAGGAACGTCTGACCGCTGCCTGAAAAATTCACGGCATTGCGCTGCACGGCTCCTTCAAACGCTTCCATTCATGCATGAGATAAATTCTCTCCAACTCAATTTAAAATCTAAATTGAATGCGAGAGGCCGAGAGCGGAGGCGGTAGATCGGCGACGAGTTGATAAGGGACAGATTTGGCGCGCTGAGTTTGACATTTTGTTGACGCTTGTGATCCCTTTGACTGGATAAATTTAGGAGGAACTCGTTTTTTTCTCCTGATCAATAATTATAAAGAACAAAATATAATTTCGCGCTGAAATGTAGGGATAAAATTAAAATAAATATGGAGAGTCAATTTCTTTTTCTCCATTGAAAAGTTGATTACAATGATCTTCGTTCCGGCCAAATATGATCAAGTAACCAATCAACGAATTTATTAGTAGGTGAGTGTTTAAAAAATGATCGATGAAGGAGATAAAAAGACCTTAGATGTACTTAAAAAGAATTAGATTGACTGAGGGATGGATCCTAGGGTCATTCGGGTCACTTTGACATTCAAGTTATGATTTGTTTGGATGGTAAATTGAAGAATGAAGATAGAGATGAAAGATAAAACCTGGTTGAATGGAGGAGAATCTGGAGAGGCTCCCTCATTGCTTTTGTGAGCATCTATATAGTTATCAAGCGAGTATTTTCACATAGATCAAAATATAATCATAATAACAGCATGTAAGAGGACCAGATCTGATCTGAAGTCATTGGTTGTTTGCTAAGCATCCAATGCCACGTGTCAATAGGAGGCATATGAGAGACTAAATCTGAAGAATCTCATAACCGCTCCTTCATTCTTAAGATGTCTCACATCTAGAATATTCAATATGTAGGATCGAAAAGAATTTAGATATTTCCATATTTGCATGATATTGTCCACTTTAGACCTAGACCCTCATGACTTTGCTCTTGAACTCTCCCTAAAAGGTTTCATGCCAATGGAGATATCTTTTCTCTTTCTAAACTCATGATCTTTTTCATATGTTTTACAATATTGACTATGTTTGCAACATTGCAAACCCAACAATCCCCCCCCTTCAAACAAAGGACCACATGCTTCCCAAGTCCGATCCTTCGACCCACCAAGTCTTTTTGCCCTTCGATCCACTCGACCTACTAGGATTTCCTTATCTGGCGTCTGGTCCTCTTAATTCGAACATAGGAGCCCCCACTTTCTTTGTTCGAGATAATATTGTACCCACATGGTTTAATCAGACAATGGCTGTTGTACACAGTTGATGGTTAAACCTTCTGGCAATCCGGACTCTGATACCACTTGTAAGTTCTCGTAAAATCTAAGCCGCATGAATTCTAAACAACTGAAATAAGAATTCAAATAGGGAAAACAAAAATATATAAGCATGGATCTTGATTTCGTCGAGAACATGACATAAGAAACTAATAATACATAAACATAATGACAAAGAACCTGATTGAAGAGTCATATCTTTGTCCTTTAGCGTCGTCGAGAAGATCTTGTGGAAGAAGAAGCAGTGGAAAGAAAAGGTAAGGAACTTAGGAGATGACGGTGCCGAAAAGCTTTAGGCCAATAGAGAACCAAAAGCTATATCAAGATCATCCTAAGCCCTTGGGGACCAACCCTATATATAATGGACATCTATTATCAGCCCATCGATAATAATAGATGTGAGACTATAAGTCCATATATACTGAACATCTATTATCAGCATATAGATGATAATAGATACGGGACTAAAGGTTCTACACATACGAAATCCACATCCAATTACCCGAAACCCACTGGACATAAGTAAGATCACTTTAAAGGGTTCGGATCGTATTCACGTGTGCAACTTACAAATAAGCCCACCTAATAAGGATAATTATATCCAACAATCTCCCACTTGGGCTATATATGAGTTGTACATGAAATACAAGTAAAACTTTAGTTGATATCAAACTTTATTGGTATATAATACCCCTATATATAATCTGGTCTGATCCGGTGGTAAGGACGGGGGACCCACGTCGGTGGCGGTCAACGACACATGGAGGTCAAAGGTCAATAAGGGCAGCCCCAAGGTCCTCGAGCAGACAGGACATCTGACTGGCCGACCGGATACCCTCCCAGCCGAGCGAAATATAGCTTGACCTG